>NW_008620770.1:0-15030 GCF_000691845.1 Merops nubicus | reverse complement strand
TGCTGTTGGATGGGAAGCTCAACATGAACTTTGATACCTCCTTGACCAGCAGCTAAACACAGACACCCAATCCTGCTTGTTTAAAGAGTGCTTTTCACTGAGAAGGTATCATGCAAATGACTATGGTCAGCTCAGCACATTGCAATTTATTCTAGGAAGAGATATGAGTGGTTCAAGAATGCTACAGAAACCTGTGAGTGTGAGATCAGATCTGAGGAAGTGGAGCAGAAAAGATGTGTTTCTTGGAATCATTTCAGGTAGAATAATCAATCCCATGGTTTACAGGATTTAATAAGGATTTAATAGGACTTCTCTACTGCTGCACCTCTGAAAGGTTAGCAAACCACTTAAAGAAGTTAAGCTGGACAAATCTCTCAAAGCTCTGAGTTTGTACTGCATTAACCCTGGCATATTCCACCTGCTTTCAAAATGTATTATACCATCCTTGTACAATTCCTTGTCCTTCCCACTAATGAGCACACTTCTGAAGACTATATGACTATATGTTACAAATTAGAGCAGGGTAGATTTAGATTAGACATTAGGAAGAAGCTCTGGACTGTAAGTGTGGTGAAACACTGGAACAGGCTGCCCAGAGAGATAGTGGAGACATTCTCCCCCATCCCTGGAGACCGGTCACACTTGATGGGGCTCTGAGCAACCTGATCTAGTTGAAGATGTCCCTCCTTAGCACAGGGGTATTGGACCAGATGACCTTCTGAGGTCCCTTCCAAACCAAAGCATTCTCTGACTCACTATGTAACAATTTGTTCTATCTCAGTATACATCTACATTATAACATGAAATATTTAAAACAAATTAAAAATAACATTGAAAAACAGATCACCAGACCTTCCTGGAATCAAGCTAATGCTTGCTTACAGACTCTCCCTACTGGAAGCCATCTAGCCTCACCAATTGGCTGAGAGACAATCATAATAGTCATCTTCCTGGGGAAAAGAAAAAAAAAAAAAAAAAAAAAAAAAAAAAAACCACCAAAAAACCAAAAAACCAACCAACCAAACAAAACAACCAAACAACCAAACCAAATAACAATAAGAACAACAGAAAAACTACCAAACTGGAAGATCAGTACTGCACTGTTCTTCTTATAGCTATATCTTTCTTATAGCTTCGAGTAAGGAAATCAGACTTAATCCGTAAAACACTGAACTATGCTGTGTCTCTACACTTCAGTCTGTGCATCAATATAGTGAAGGCTTTGTCTTCCATGAACAACCCAAGTCATGTATTGCAGGCTCATTTCCTCTGTACTCCTCCACTCTGAAAAACACTTTGGATAACAAAATTGAAATTTCAGGTTCGGAGGAGGGTTTTGTCGGTAATTGCTTTTTAACTCAGAGAAACACTAGCATCTTTATTTTTCCCTTTGTTATTAAGAAAACCATCAAATCTAATTTATTTAGGACTAGGGACGTGAGTGCCCTTCTACTCAGCACTGATATGGACACACCTCTAATACTGTGTTGTTTTGGGCACCTCAATGCAAGAAAGATATCAAGGTTCTGGAGCAAGTCCAGAGAAGGGCAGCTAAGCTAGTGAGTGGTCTAGAGCACAAGTCTTGCAAGAAGAGGCTGAGGGAACTGCAGGTATTCAGCCTGAAGAAAAGGAGGCTGAAGGGAGACCTGGTCGATCTCTGGAACTACCTGAAAGAAGGTTGTAGAGAGGTCGGTGTTGGTATCTTCTCACAAGTAACAAGGGATAAGAGAACAGGAGATGGTCTCAAGTTGCACCAGGGGAGGTGTAGGTTGGATATTAGAAAAAATTTCTTCACTGAAAGGTTTACGAAGCCCTGGAATAGGCTGCTTAGACAAATGGCTAAATCACCATCCCTGCATGTGCTTAAAAGTCTTGTAGATATGGTGCTTATTGGACTTGGCTTACAAGTGAACTTGGTAAAGTTGGGTTAATGGTTGGAACAGTGGTTGCCTATGTGTTTTCTTCTGCTATTAGCTGAATTGAGTTTTCTGTGAAATATATTTGCTGTAGAAAATGTTATTCTTATAAGCCATGACATGTATTTTCTTGGTCCCCGTAGCTGTTAATAGAAAGTTTAACCAGTCTTCCACATCTAAGAAACACACATACAAAAAAAGATCCCACAACAAAAACAACTCTCCCCACCCACAAAACAAAACAAAACAAACAAAAAAGGAAAAAAAAAAACCAAAACTGTATTTTTCAAATTTCAGAAAGTCAGTTTGGTCACTGCAAGCCTGTCTTATTGTATAAACCATATGTAGAATAAAAATGTAGAAAATGTAGACGTTTTGTGCTGTGCACCAAAACAAAGTGCATAGATGTAGTCCATGTGAGATTGGGATAACAATAATTGGAATAGAGGAATAAGAAATACGGTCTTACACTCCAAATGCAATTTTTCATATAATTTCTTTTTTTTAATTTAAAGAAAAAACTTTGGCCTGTAATGATACAAGACTGATTAATTGGGGGGGGGAGGAGGAGGGAGGGAGGGGGAAAGAAAGGGTGAAGGAGAAGGGAGTGTTGATAACATCAACATGGAATAAACATGTTTTGTTTGCCAAAAGAAGCACGTGAACTAATCAGATATTGTTTTTGCACCAGTGACTTTTTTTAAAAAAACTTAGAAATTGTTTTATCTTTTTAACTTGACACATTTGTAATTACAAACAAATAATAAGACATACAATAATGCTAATCTGTTAAAGCACATAAACATTCACAAACCAACGTAAGAAACTTCACCGATTTAAACTGATGCCCTATGTTTTGAGTATTTTCTACATGCACTCCTAATTCAGCTGTTCTTGATGTGGCAGTGAACACATTCATATCCAATTTGAGAGAAAAAGAGCCTTGAAAAGCTTGCCCTTAAGTGAACCTGAACTAGAAACAGATTTATATTTTTCAGAAAATTTGTTGGAATATCAAGCCCATGCAGGAAATTCCTTTCTTTTCATTAAGGCAGTCTCAAAATATAAGATGAAATACACATTCTTGGGATTCTGACCTACATCCAGCCTAGCTGGATAATCAAGAGAAAGCTCTGCATGCACTGAACTCAAAAGCATTTCTGCTCACCCTTATGCAAGTAGCTCAGTCATTGCAAAACATCAATTCATTACAATTGAGCAAAACAGAACTTTTATGACTGACACCAAATTTAGTTTCCAGTTGTGTATGTTAAAAAAGCATTTGGTAAAAGAAAAAAGGAGAAAGAACATGAATTGTAAAGGGGATCATAAAATGCAGGATCAGACTATGCACTCCAGCTTTCAAAGATTTAGGGGCATACACAAAAGAGATACAAAAATTTAGCAGTTCTTTACATAGCAAAGCAACTCTCTGAATGAATTATATGTCATATTAACAGTCAAAAATGATATTTTCTATGCAACACAGTCCTCTCTGTGATTTATTAGACTTTTTTCCTGCAATGTAATACTTCTCTATTATATCTAAATGGTGCGTGAATTCAAGGAAAGATGTCATTTTTGGGAAAGAGAAAAACTTTCCCTTTCTTCACTCTAAAACACATAGTATGCATGTTTTGTGAAGCAAACAACCCCCAAAACGGCACATACAATTAATATATTGTGTTCCTAAAGGCAACAGCTAAAAACATGCCCAAAGAAATAAGAAAGCAGTCATACATCTTTTTTTCATCAATTCAATAAAATATGCATCTCTTTCCAAAAGATCCCAATTGTCTCATGCCTCATATGCCAGTTCTAGGATCACAGACAATCTTTTTTTACACAGTCATATTCTCACACCTGCATGGAAAAACTCGTAAAAAAATTTAATAGTGTTTCAAGAGAAAAGTATATACAATATATCAAATTTACATCTTTCCTCCAGGTGCTTTTAATTTCTTGTTTCAAGAGCATTTTATGGTTCTGCCTACAGGAGATCTCTTTTCAGCAATAAGACATACAGGAAAGTTTTAAATTCAGAAGTCCCTCTTCTTCAACCAGGTAACTGTTTTCAGCCTGGTGACTTACATTACTGACGAGCAAAGACACATAATGTGAGTTTTTACCTTTATTTTGTGATTAAACTCACATGGACTGACCTTTAGGTCAAACAAGAAAGCATGGCCCCAAACACTTATGTGGATGTTTTAGTTCAAATAGATTCAAGTGAGACCAAGAATTCCTTGCAAACTTTAATAACACCCTGTGTTCCCAACAGAAGCAATGAAGTGGCAGGAAATGTAGACTGTATGGAACATGTTTTCATAATTTCTGAAGTCCTGCCTGCTGATTATGAATAATTTATTTCATTAAACATCAAAAAGTGTTAAGTCTGTTGAGGTTTTCTGCTACAAACAAACAAACAAAAATCCTATGTATATTATCCCAGTATGTTAGGCAAGAGTTTGTAAAGCCCACCTTATTGTACTTCATAGGTGCTCACAGGCAAACACTGCATCAAGTTGTACAGAAGTTTTGTAACCACCCAAATTTCATATTAACAGATGGTGTGGACAATATAGCCTGCCTAGATTGTGAGCTCTTATGCAGTCTAGTCCTCCTAATCATCCATAAGCGCAACTCCTCTACATTCACTGTCATTGTACCAGCAAAACTCATATTTGAATATTCATGTAGTTGATCCACTTTTTTACATCCACTCTTTAAAAGAAGTTTGTGAGTCAGGCTTGCTGGTTGATCATTCTCCCAGAAAAAAAGTAACACAGAGAAACTAAACAAGAGTTAGAGCCAGAAGAAAGTCCTTTCAATAAAAGAAAATGTGAAGACCAGAGAAGAAAAAAAAAAGTTATCTTTGAGGATAAAACTGAATTTCCAAATGAAATCGAAAATCCATAAAAATACTATTGTTTTATTTCTCTTATCTCTAGCGCACAGAAAAGTAATCTAATTTTGGAGAACTTGCTTAATTTTCTCTCTAACAGTAATCCAGTGTAAAAAATACATTCAAAAGATGACAAAATTAAAAAAAAAAAAATAAGGTGTCTATCAAATATAAATTGCTCATTATAAAGGCTTAGGCTATAATGTGGTATAGCTGATTCAACAATCATTTCTATGCTCCCGTTTACCTCATTAGTTAAAATATACGAGATTTCAGCCTTCTCAGCTCCTGAATTTAACTTGGTTTTGCCAGTAAACATAAACCCTGGAGAGTATCATCTTCCCCAAATGTTGGCACTGCAAAGTATATAAGGAATACAGAGAATTCAGTGTAGTAGAGAAGGCAGTTGAGGGACACCACGCAGGTCTGCATTCTCCTACTAAAAAGATAACGTAAATCCCTTGGTCTGCTCAGGGCTGTTGTCTGAGCATGGTTTATCTGGACCCAAGACATGATCCTGATTGCTAACCAGTTCCAGAACAAAGTTCACAATCCCTTGAGCCATTCAAAATGTCCAAAAATGTTTTCCACAGTGTGAGATCTTTTCTTTTTTTTCTCTTCTTTTAAAAATATTGAGCTGCTACTAACCCTTGCACATAACATTCTTTCTTCCTTTACAATGAGAGCTTTACAAGAGTATTTAAGGTGCAGAGTGAGCATGTATAGCAGAAAAATGGCCTCTGGATTTGAGTCTCCAAGTACTCTCAGACATGAATGGCTGAAATATCTCCAAATAACTCATTGTAAACCATCGGATTAAACCCCTCCTTTAAATGTGGATAAAACTGAGAAAATTTGACAGTGCTGAAATATAAAATAATACCTCTTTTAAAACACCCTTAAAGAAGAGGGGCGTGTCTGATGTTGAAAGCACATAGGCATTTTCAACTACAAAAGAAAAATGAAATTGAGAAACAAAGTAGTTATTCCTACTTCCCACAAGAGCTGTTTTTTGTTCTGGGTAGGTTTTTCTTTGGTTGGTTGGTTTGTTTTGGTTTTGGTTTTGGTTTTGGTTTTGGTTTGGTTTGGTTTGGATATTTTTTTTGTTGTTTTGTTTTGGGGTATGCTTTTTTTTTTGTATTGAAAATAGTATTTTTATGAGTTTTACAACACTATTGGAAAGAAAAGTTATTAATATTTTTATTAATTTATGGGTATATGTAATGTTTTTATTTCTATTTTCTTCTATGTAAAAAAAAGACACTTTTAAACAGAATGTTTAAATTGTTTATCAAAGTATATTAAACCAGATAAAAATCCTAATTGCCCTCTTTCTTCACTTTAACTTTAAGTTGAGCTTTATTTCATCCATTTCCATTCCGAAAATCAGGATTAAAATATATTCGCCTCGCCTCCTGAGTATCAGCATTGATCAGAAATATGTACCTGGTGTATTCTTTGTGTCTCTGATATGATGATCAGCTAACAGACACACAGGCTCTGTCCAGAGCAGGAAGCCTTCTTGACCATATGATCTGCTATACAGACACGTGACAGAATGAGTTATACACATATTTCCAAGATTAACTGAGAACATCTTGGCCTTTTAGCTTTTAACCTAGATGATTACCATAATTTTTCACAGAGTTCTTAAGTGTGAATAATCTATACCATCTGTTGTGTGTAAAAACCTAGTGGAAAAATGTAACCTGGATGCAGAAGTATTACTTTTACTGGTGTATTTTATGAACAGATGCTTAGAATAAAATTCAGTTCCTGGAATAAAACCTTTATTTGACAGAATCTAAAGACCAATAAACTTGGGTTGTTCTCCCACGTCCTAACCTTTCCAAAGACTGAATATGAGAAAAGTCCTTATCAATTATGTTCTTTGAATAACTAAATTATATAGGAAAGAGAGTCTTTTTATTTTTTTTTCCCCCTGTGGTGGTTTTAAGAAATAGCTATAAAAATATGACATGCTAGAATTATAATGTTTTGAAAAAAAGATTAGTGTTCAACATGGTAAAAGTGTGGTAGATAAATACATAAGGGAATAAGGAGGGAAAATAAGAAAGAAAATCAACAAATTAAGTGTCTAAAATCTGCATCTGGATGTTCACCATCATTTCAACCATGGCTGACCAGCCTGTTGTTCATCGTATGTAGACCCAAAAGTGAAGTCAGTTTCCTGCAATAGTTAGATATTTCCATGTGAGGAGTTTTAGTATTGGGTCACATGTGAGACTACGTACTGAAAAATAAAGAAAAACTTGGGCAGATAACCTACTGTGCCCTAATAGGCAACAATTATGCACTTAGAAAATTTCATCACTCTTTCATTGCCTGCTCTTTCTTCTGTGTTAGTCTATAGAAATCTGTCCATTACATACGGGATCTGTAAAAGACAAAAGCAGATGAAACTGGCTTCTGTTGCCAGTTTGTGATTTTAATTCCAGTCTGTTAGCAGCTTCACAGGTAATCTGAATTTCATTTAAAGATATGTTATTTAACTGCATTTCTCAAGCATGATCCATGGTGTCTTTGCTCTTACTATTCAAAATTACAGTGAAGATGAAGGTAAACATTTTCTCACCATCCTTTTTCCCATAAAGCCACCTGTTCAGGTTTCTTACTGTGACTGGACTTCTGTCCTGCTCCAATGATTGGACTTTTGTACCTTACTCCAGCTAGTGGCCATGGATCTCACATTATAGATTAAGCTGTGCCAAATTGTTGCAGATGTGGTAGATTCAACCCTCACGATAAAGCAGATTGGAGATTTATAAGCAGTGGTGTAAACAACAGAGTATTTGGGGACATAAGAAGTGATAAACATAGAGAAGCTGGCTAAGTGCTGCAGAACACTTTACTGGGACTCAGTGGTAAAAATTATTTTGTTTCAACTGTGGTTCTACCATTTTTGTGTTGTTATTTAAATGAGTGAACCATAAACAAGAGAAAACAAAAGGTGAAGTTCTTGCACCTACATGCTTATGCTAGTAGTGCTCAACCGATTCAGAATCAAGACACAATTTTCAAACCCTAATGGTGACCTACCACGTATACCAATAAACACAAAAGCAAGAGTTCTGGCCACTTCCTTTGTAGATAAACTTTCACATGAATCACTTTAGATGACAGAGTAGTATAAGGCATAGTATAAAATTTCAAAGCAGAACAAGTTGTTCTCAAGGTTTCTAGCCACTACCATGACAGAAAGTCATCAATATAATACACAATTTTTGACTGCATCCTTAGAAGTGGGTTTTTATAAACTTACTTTAGGGTAGGTGTAATAAGATAGTTTATGTACTTTGCTCATTGACTGTCACTGATATACCTTTGTGTTAGTCTAATTTCTGTTCATCTCGTTGTAATACCTGGATATTTTGATTTAGAAACATAAATGTTTACCTCTTAGTACAAATCTATAATTCCATTCACAGGAGCCATTTTGCTTGCTCTCTTTCTTGCCTCAAGACATAGTTGTTGTGCTCCTTTCTTCAGAATTCTTTTTAGAATATTTTTGTGATATTCACATTATATTCACACAGTTAAAGACACAATGAGAAAACAAAACATTTATGTGTGTTATCACCAATGAAAAAAATTGAAAAATGTTGAGAAAACTGATTTATAAAGGACTTACATACATGGTTTTGTATAAACATGAAAAGGTTTTGCTGGATTAGTGTAGACTAAGTTATTTTCCATAAATGACTGTTCTTCCATACTACTACAAGTGTTAAAGCACTTTTAATTGAGTTATTTTAACTAATCCTTGAAACTCTAAAGTTCTTTGTATCATGACTAAGGTGGTTTCAGAGAATTTTAAAAATTCTGAAATATTTCTGTGCTACAGTTTGATCTGATAATTTTCTACAGATTCTTAAAATCAAAATACATGTCTTTTTAATGCAAAGTCTTTGGAGTAAACTTATGAAAAAGTTTGGTATTTTGGAGAAAGTACAAAAAAAAAAGTTTTTCAAAAAAGTTTTGGAAGAACTTAAGCATTTCATTCAAAATCCTTGCCCATAAAATATCTGCATAAATTCCAGAGTAACATATTATTTTTAAACACTAACGAGTTGAAAAGCTCTGATTTTTTATTTTTATGCATATGTATTCCAATGATAGCCAATGTACTTTACCTACAATCCAGTGTTTCAGATAAAAAACTGTTGGAAACAGTTGCTAAAGAAATATATATCATGACAGAACTGTTTTCTGTTTGAACTCCATATCATAGTTTTCTCATTAAAATATTTTGTTAAAATAAACTTTCTCACAAATACTAAATAATAGTTTTCACTATCAAAGAAGTTAAGAAGCCTCACAAGACAACACTAAAAGAAGTTAACAAAACACAGAAACTAAAAAGTCCCCACTTCAGAAATTCTTCCTGAAAATAAAACACACTAAAATTTAAAAAAATTATGCAATGCAAAAGTGACTTTTTTGTTGCTGTTTCACAAACAGTGTGGCAAAGCTCTTGTGGCTTTTCTGCAGACCACATGCGCCAGAACCCACTTGAGGATGGTTACTGCTCCACAGAAGTGTGCAATAAAATGGTCTTTTATTCAATAAAAGAGGCTTTCACAAGCAATAATCCTGTGAAAGAATACAGCTTAGAAGATGAAGGCAGACAGCCATTTTGACATGGTTCTTTTTAAATGGGATGATCTAAATGTGTTGGTGTCAAAGAAACCAAAGGACTCAGATGGACTCTTAATGAGTTTTCTCCATCCAAATAGACCCCCAAAGGCAGTGGAATTTCCAGATGATGAAGCTAGTTTTACAAGCATACCTTTCTGGACAAAAAAAGAGTACTGATGGGAAAATATTATTAAATTGGGAAGCAAATATTATACTATGAAGTAAGATTAACCTGTTTTATTTATGCATTTTTATTTCCCAGAAGAGGAACAATCAGAAGCCTTGTGTGGAACCCACAATTTCTAAGTAGCAATACTATTGCTAGAGTAAAATGTACTTCTCCTGGTAGAAGTGAAATTATACAAATGAAGTGAGTCTTCAGTAAATGAGCTTATTGATATTGAGGGTCAGAGAGAATTTTAGCTACATCCAGTGTGGCGTAATTTCAAAATACATTTTTGTTCAGAAATACTTTTTAGACATCTGACCAGCTCTTATGATGTATTACCATTCTTTTGTGAAGAGGTGATGATGGACATTGAATTACTTAACATCTTCTAAACAACCTGCAGTAATCTAGAGAAACTGATCACTAGATAGTGACCTGTGGAAAAAGCTGAGGTTTCATTTCTGGGAAAAAAAAAAAAAAAAAAAAGCAACAACTTAAAAAAAAAAAAAAAAAAAAAAAAAAAAAAAAAAAAAACCAAAAAAAAAAAAAAAAAAACAAAAACAAAAACCACCAGCCCAGTCTCCTACCAAGCAGAAAAGTTTTATTTTCAAAGTTTTATGATCTACTAGTGTATTCTTTAATAAATAATTATCTACAAAAGCCACAAATGCTATATCACTAACTTCCCAAGAGTCAAGCAAAGCAGGGAATGAGACAGAGAGGCTGGGGTGGATAGAGGTGAACGTCAGAGCTGTTTAAGTTTCAGAGTTGTCAAAAACACACAAAAAAGTATTATTTATGGCATATCTGCCAAGGGTAAAACAAGACTCAGCCAGTGGAGAATTACCAAATGATTAAAATGCTGTCCTATTCCAAACTTTATGGCATTCAGAGCTCTCTGAAGTGCCCCAGATAGTACAGTATATGAAGCTTAACATTCATAAATTATATTATCACTTAAAATGACCTATTGCCTACTGCAAGTCAGTAGGAAAATGTCTTCATCTCTCCATTTTACAGCTAATGAGAAATGTAGATATGGGTAAGCACTCTCTATTCACTTTGAAGTGCAAATTTAGGTGCAAAGTGTATATAAAGTTAACATAACATGGCCTACTATCCATTGTCTTTCAACATTCCAAAAGAAAAGTCTCCAGAGCAAAGGGTTATCTAGGATATTTTATACCTATTAGTACCAGTTTATATAGATTCTACAGCTGTTGGGTTCACTTTTTACAAACAATTTTTTTTTTTTTTTTTTTTTTTTTTTTTATAAAGTCTTCAGTTCAACCTCTGGCAACACAGAACACTACTGGCCTAATAGATCACCCAGAGACACCTAGCAAGATTATAAGAAGGTACACATAATAGGAGACTTGCAAAATGAAGGACAGAAAATTTCAAAACCTACAAAAAATAAAGGATGCATAGATTGTCATAATTGAGACAGAGAACAGCAAACCATGAAAATGAAACACATCAGTAATATTTGTGTTAAACTTTTGATTTGGCCTATGAAACACAGTAATCACTAAAAGTGCTGAGCACGTTCAACTCCTTTGGTCCCCTGTTCTCTCAGGTATCATTCACTATCTTGCATGATTGCTTTCTGACTAGTTTCTCTTTCATTTATTTTTATACTACAAATGCTTGCCAAATCAAATGTAATGACAATTATTCTTACAGGTTTTAAACCATCTTGAATTGAAAAATATCTTTTTGTACAGAGAAAAACTTGAGACAGTTAAAGTTTTGTGTTGTTAATCATCACCATGACAAAAATCTAAGCAATCTAAGGGGAGAGGGAGAGAAGGGACTGTTCCTGTTTTTTGTTTTTTTTTGTTTTTTTTTTTTTTTCATGAAGTACTCTGCAAATGTCTCGTAACCAGAGCTAAAAGTCTATTGCCAATGTCTGCACTTTATTTTTGAGTACTTGGTATGTTACATGCAAAAATACCACAGTTATGTATCAAGTTATGTATCACTTCGCAACCATGGCTGTCTGTAAGAGTTGTGTCCACTCCAAAGAAAATATCAGATTCAGAACAGACATATGTTTTAAATAACCTAGGGATAGTGTGCAGTCAGGAATAATTTATTAAGCACATCTGTAAGAGTGTTGTGTTCTAAAAGACACAGTTTTTAGTATAGCTTAACATTATTTACCTGGGGGGAGGGGAGAATCTTGACAGTTTTAAAGAATCAGTTTTCTTCTTTAATAAAAAGAGAAAAGAAATCCTCCACACTCGATTCAGTCCAGATTGTATTTGATCATTCTGCAAGGTTTTGTGACTATTTTACTTTTCAACACAGTGAAACAAAGGATTAAAGCTCAAAATCCCCCTCTTTAAATGGGAACAGCCTTTACCAGGAGCAGGCAAAAATCTTTGTTACAAGCTGACAGCCAAGGGCTACATTCTACCCTTGACACAGACACCCACTGCCCATTGGGGTGGGAAGAGCAGCGTGCATGTGCTGAGTGGCTTGCTGTTCTTCAGGGGGGTGATCTGGTTTCTTTTATTTTTCTTCTGTGGTGTGAGGAGACGGATTCTGTTAAAAAGAAAGTTTTAACTTGCTACATTGAAATGTCACCAGCAAAGGCTGCTCATGATCTACATAGCTTTAGTGTATTGCTTTGGTAGACTCCTGTCTGCACACCAGATTCCTGGGAACCTGCTGACTCAGTGTGTAACCCGTCCCAGTGTGCAAAGCTCTCCTGGTCAGGCAAGAGAGTGACAAATTAAATAACAGTACTCCATGGGCACCTAAAACAAAGAAGATAACATTCTGTGATTCTGTGATTCTGTGATATCTAAGTCTTTGGTAACCCCACGGAAGGTGAGAACTATGGATTTTTCTAGCTGGAAGTAGGTTTTTACACTGTATGGCTGAAGGGACAAGAACTCATTGCATTTTGCAGCCTACAGAACAAAGAAAGTATGCTCCAGCTGAGGATAGGAAGTTTCCTTCTGTCCGTATACCTAATCACAACCTTTCAGTCCCTATTTCCCACAAACTGCAACCCTCAGGCTAATGCTTGCAGCTGAAGGCCTGCTATTTCACTCTGGCCCACAGATCCTGAATGCTCACACCTCTCTGAACATGGCATTTCTAAAGCACTGGTGTTTGACTATTTGGGTAGTATTTCTATCTCCCTAAATTTGTTTGGACATCACATTTGCCTGCAGAGCACGTGTTGAATAAAAGTTTTGAAGCCAGGACTTATTTTCTAAACATACTGCCAGTGAGACTTCCTTCTCTTGAGGGAGCCATCTTTTCTACTGAATTCCAGCTCTTATTTTTCCCTGCTGGCTAAAAAGACCAACAGCTTTCCCTTGATTGGAAATGCCCCAGCAGATTGGTGGTGAAGCCTGAAATAAGCACAGGGACCAAAATCTGATCCTATCCTGATGTTTATATTTAACAGATAATAATAGTGTACTCTTCTATTAAACAACTTTACTTAATCATGTTTTTTGATATGGCACTGAGGGTGGGATCTGGAACTTCTAGGGACTTTGCTTTAATTTATCATTAATTTCAATGGATTACCTGGAAAAGATACCAAAAAGCTCATCTCTTTTCTCTTGCTTTCCAAATAAAAGAACAACTTTTCTATACTGTGTTAATTCAATGTATTTAAACAAAAATAAAGAAAACTGTATTTCATAAATGAATTAGTCTGGAATCACTTTACTGGAGTACCACAGAAATCCAAATTTGAATATTATTAAGTACAGTTATTAAGTACTTATTGCATAATAAATCCATGAGAAGGGGCAATGAACCTAAAGTTTATTCCTATAGTTTTACAGGCAAATAAAGCTTTCAAACAACATCTTGGCCGGAAAATGTGACAAAAGTACAAAATTTACAACAGTCAGCAAATATGTATGTGCTCAGATATCATAGAAACTGCATTACACAAAATGTAATTTTATGTAACTGAGTTACATATTATGTGGGCAAAACACCATCAGGGAATTATGTTGCTGAGATTAAATAATAAACAAATGAGCAATTTATGGTATTGTCAGAAAGTGGAGGATACAATAGCTACAGAACAGCAAATGTGACAGAAAAAAAAAAATGTTCACAGCAAAAAATGGTAAGAAAAGTAGAAAGGTTAATTTAAATATCAACTATTTGGACTAACAGTTTGGTAGTGTCAGCTGGTATATTCATTGGTTTAATAATGCACATAGATGTGATCATTAACCGTAGCGTACTAAAAACTTAATGAGTTCTTTTGTAATGTGTTGTACTGAAACAACGTAAATATGCCTGAGTTGGACATATTATGAACTCAACACGTGTTAAAGGAATATAGTTTGAATTATATTTTTACTTTTAACTCAATCTTGAGAACATGGTAACATATCAGATTTTGACCTTTGTAAATACTGCACAGAAGTACTTGTGATTAGCTATAACATATTATCAGCTGAAGTAGTAATTTCTAAAAAACGTATTATAAGGACACTCCTCATGCCCCCCTCCTTTGAGCAGAAATGTAAATACAAATTTATAGGAAATTTGATCTCTCAGACACCACTGTACAAGACACCAGGCCTGCTGGAAGAGACAGGGCACACCTGTCCCAAAGGGAGAAAAAAGTCTTTGCACAGAAGTTGCCCAAGCTAACTGGAAGGACTTTAAACTAGATTTGACGGGGGAAAGGGACAAAACCTAACTTGGCAGAGAGCAGCCTGGGGGCAGCACAGCAATATCTAAGGGATGGTCTACTAATGAGGTTCTTCAGTCTGCCATCTCGATGAGGAAGAAAGATACCCACGCAGCAGCAGCAGCAAAGATTAATTAAAAGGTTAATGCATCAAAAGACACAAAACCTCTGAGAACAGTTCACGTAGGGGATAAAACTTCTCTCCATCAAAAGGTGGCAGGATCAATAAGGCACCTGAAGTTCATCTACAGCATTGCACACAGCATGAGCAACAAACACGAGGAGCTGGAAGCCACTGTGCAGCAAGAAAACTATGTCATAACTGCTTTTACAGAAACATTGTGGGATGATTCACACAACTGGAGTGCTGCACTAAAAGGCTATAAACTCCTCAGAATGGACAGGCAAGGCAAGAGAGGCAATGGAGTAGAGCTCTATGTTAGGGAGTGTCTTGACTGTCTGGAGATTAATGATGGTGGTGGGGTTGAGTGTTTGATGGTTGAGTTAAAAATCAGTGGGAAGGCCAAAAGGCATATCATGATAGGATTCTGTTAAAGATCACCCAAAAAGGATATAGAGGTAGATGAAATACTCTACAAGCAGCTGCGAAAAGTGTCATGATCTCTAGCCCTCATCCTAATGGGAGATTTCAGCTTCCCAGATATCTGATAGAAATACAGTACAGCAGAGCAGAAAC
>NW_008620769.1:38944-52233 GCF_000691845.1 Merops nubicus | reverse complement strand
GCGGCTGCATTGTGAGCCCTTGATAGGAAACTTCCGCGGGTTTTCATTAACTCCGCAGTGCACAATGCCGGCGTGCCCGGCCACTCAGCGCCGAGGCCAAAAGTGCTCCGAGGCTGGACGTGGATACAGACGTTTCCCATCGGGGAAACAACCTGCCTGTCCCTTTGCTTTTTGTTTGGGGCGTGTGTTTTAAGTTGCCTTTTTTTTTTTCCTTTTTTTTTTTTTCTCATAAAATCGGGTGGTTTGCTGCCGGTGCCAAGGCGAACTTACAAATGTAGCAGTGAGCAAAGTGGGATGCTGTGGAAAGTTCAGGATAGGCCGGTGGTAAAGCTTGCAAATAAATAACAATATTCAGTCATATGTAATATTTAGTAATTTGTCATAATACTAGAATAGAACATCCTCTTTAGCTTGTCCACAAGCATTCTCATTATATTTGTTTGTTGTCTGCATAATTGGAACCATTTATTGGTATGTATTGAATACTGCCATGTTTTGCATGAGTGTTTACATTGGTTTTCATTTATTTTCTTCAGTTTGGCATAGAGAGTTCTATAATTTGCTTCAATTAAGGGGAGCGATTTAAGTGTTGCACAGAAGGGCTGCTTGGGAAGCGTAATATTAAAACAAGATAAATAACTGCCTAGCAAATAAAGTTTAGTTCAGAGCAACAAATACAAAAAGACTAAGTGGAGGCTGCAAACCACCTAACTCCTGAAACAAAACAAAAACCTCAAAAATGAAGTAAACACCACCTATTTTAATACTATTTGTTATATTCCCTGACTGAATCATATTTCATTAAAATCATAATTTCAAACATAGTCACTGATGAATGTGTAGAAAATCAGGTCCCTCTTAAATAAACAGTGTT
This sequence comes from Merops nubicus, assembly GCF_000691845.1. Taxonomy (NCBI): domain Eukaryota; kingdom Metazoa; phylum Chordata; class Aves; order Coraciiformes; family Meropidae; genus Merops; species Merops nubicus. The sequence goes on along the minus strand of NW_008620769.1, from coordinate 51,359 downwards.
TCTCAGCAGTAATTAGACAACAACTTGATTACAAGTAAACGTTTGCCAAGACATTTTTCAGTACATTTATTTTCCTTTTATTATTATGTATGTATTCTCATCGTTCCTTAAAAAAAAAATCTCACAAAAGAAGTGTATTTCTGAATAGCCATACCTATATTATTATTATTGATATTATTATTATCATTATCCATTTGTTTATCTGGAAACCTGTGACTTACCTTTATGATTACTTTGCCCAGGCAGCAACAGAAAGATTTACTTTTTCATATTCTTCCTTTTAGATCTTGGATGAGTTTTGCAATGTGAAGTTCTGCATAGATGCCAGTCAACCAGATGTAGGAAACTGGCTCAAATATATCAAGTTTGCTGGATGCTACAATCAGCACAACCTCGTTGCATGTCAGATAAGTGATCAGGTATGTGGTGTTCACTTTCTGGACTTATTTTTTTGAGGAACTTTAAGGTGTCAATGGGAAAAAAAAATAACAGCAATTCACAACAGATTTTGGCCTGTTTGCTGTTGTGGCACAAGACAAGGCACAGATGTGAAATGCAGGATATAATTATTTTGATTATGAGCTACAGATAATGTTAATTTTCCATTTTTCCATGGTGGTGTTCTATTTGTAAATAAGATTTCTTTTTTCTTTTTAAATCTTAATACCTGATAAAATTTGGGACTGCTTTCTCAGGAATACAAAGCTAGTATTTGCTGATTTTGAAATAGCAGCATTTTCTAGCTCCTCTTCCAGCCCACTTGGATTGCTACGTTAAACCCTTGAGTTGATCAGAATCTGTAATGTGAAAATAATGGAAACTGGGGAGGAAAGACACAAAACTGATAATGTTCCTGATGCAGTTGTGTGGATAGGGCTTTGGATTTGAATGCACACGTGCATGGATATTATTATGCCTTCCAATACACTTTGCTGAAACTCATAATACTTGTGTGTTGAACCAGCGTCTTCAGTAGTATTCTTTTTCTTTTCATTTATTGCACTTAAATCCACACTTTGTCAGGCTGAAATGTTCTTTATCCTTAGGTGGTTGGAAAAAAGGCTGAGATAGGCAGAGGAAGGGCGCAGTGAAGCATTTTGTTTTCAATTATGCTGATGAGTTATTAGGTGTTTCTTAAATCAAGGCTCGCTTTAGTCTGCGGGTCGTTCTGAAATATTTTAATGGGCAAAGTTAAGTTAAGAAAGCTATACTTCTTTAAAGTAAACTATCCAAAATACCAAAGCAACAACTGATTGTGAATACTTGTTTCCGTTTTGAACTTTGCTACCTGCAACACAGGATTCATTTAACATTTTTGATTCATGTAATCAGCGTTTCATTTTTCACCACTTAATTAACTGCATCAGGTGAATGTTAAAGATTATCTTTAGCTGATTTAATTGCCTTGACAGCATTGAAAGAAGAATCACAACCAGACACAAAGCTTCAATTAGAAATTCTTTCTAATCAAATTCCTTATGTATAGGAAGTGAATGTGAGACAAGCCTGCTATTTCCAGGACAGCATTATGTATTTTGCTCATGCGACACAGTCGATTAAAAGTGGTTTAAGTAACTTTTTCAGAAACTGTGACAGAGGATTGTTTTTAACTGTCAACTTTTACAATTCAGCCCTGAGCACACGTAATGCAGAATAAGCCAGCCGGCTGAGATGCAGGTTTTTTTTTACACAGCAGCTGGTTTAACTAAAGAAACCATGAAGTTTATTAGTAAATGCAAAATACATTTTCCAAATTGAAATACGCTTTGCAATGAAAACTGATAAATTCTCTTAGTGCAGAGAGTTTATGAAACAGAGATACAAAAAGGAAACAGTAGAGATTAATTGAAACAGCAAATTCGGATATTTTGTGTTTAATAAGAGTTGGCATAGGTAGGAGAGATTGGGAGGGGAATCATGTGCATTGGTCCAAGCAACTCACTGTCTTTGCATCGGCATTGGTGATCTGGAACTGAAAACACAAGCTCGGCAGAAAAGTCAGGATTTACCTCTGCGACGCAGACGTGCGCTCGCATTTTGATGTTTTGGGAAGGAAAGTTATGACGCTTTTAACTTTCCCTTTTTTCAGTGTTTATATTTCTGACATTTGGAAATGGTGGCTGTACCGCTGCCAATAATTTCTTCCATTCACTGGAGACTTATTTATTTTGCACAGTATCGTGCTGTTCATAATTCCATATTTTTATAGCTTATTGTTGCTGAGATTTGCAAATTAAGAATTGGTTGTCTTTCAAGTAGCGTGTTGTGAGCTGGGCGCTGTCAGCAAGAGATTGTTGTTCATTTGGCCCTCTGGAAACGCTGCACATTTGCCCACAAAACTGTACGCGTACTCCAGCGTTTTATGACCAGAGCCTAAAAAGTTAATGCTAAAAATGTGCTTTCAAATCTTAAAGCGAAAAAGGCTTTCTAACAGCTCCTCCTTCTGCTTTCTTCTGGCACAAGCTCACCAGAGGTAATATAAAATATAATAGGAAGGCAAACTGGGGAATGGACATTACATGGCCAAACGTGTGCATGTACAAGGAGTGACAAACGCAAGTCAGGACTGAGAGTGCATGTGTGCCTGGGTATAGACAGCGTGGGGCTGCCTTTGGGGCACTCTGCCTCTCTCGCTCCTAGAAAAAAAAAAAAGGGGAAAAAAAAAAAAGGGAAAAAAAAAAGGGGAAAAAAAAAAAAAGGAAAAAAAGAGTTAAAACAAAGAAAAATAAAGGGAGAGGGGAGGAGAAGTGAAGCCTGAGGAGGGGTAGCGGTGGTTGCAGGTGGAGCTCGAGGGTAGAGGCAATGGAACCCAGCTGGGACAGGAGGAACCACAGTCAGTGCTGGGTGCAGGGATAGGGGGGCACCCAGTTCCCCCCCGGTACCCCAAGGAATAAGAAGCACCTCAACAGCCCTCAGTGCATGGGGAGCATCCCTGCTGTGGGAGACACTGCTCACTCCCGAGGCACAGACACTCGATCAGCACTAATTGTTCACCTCTAATTGATTCAACTCAGCTGTAAAATTCACAAGCAAACATTGGGCTGTACCTGAAAAGGTAAAAGATCTGCCAGTGCTCCCAGCCTCATGCTACCCACAAGTTTATGCTACTAAATTCAAGCTTGACTGACAGACAGGTATGATTCCCAGACTGCTTGAGGCAGGATTTAGCTGAATCTCAGGGCGATGTGTAATCTAGTTGCTCTGTTAAGCTCTACCTTCTGTATTTAACAAAAAGAGGGAAAGAAAAACATTTTTTTGTTGTTTTCTCTATCAGGGTTTTTTCAGAGACATACCAGCCCCCGGCTCACGGTTGAGGTTAGGTTTCATCACTTAGGATCAACTTTACAAAAGGCCTGGGCTCTTTCTTATGCATGTATAAGTGAGCTTTGCTGAGATGAACAGCTCGATAATGGTGGGATGCAGTCAAAACATGCATACTGGATGCAACTCATGTTTCATTTGATTGGAGGTGGAGTAGAGTTTAAAAGCTGCATTTTTTTTTTTTTTAATTTCAGACAAGATTGATTTAGAATTTCTCTTTGCTGTCTTCCTATTATCTCCTGTCATACTCAATCTAACCTGAACGTGTGTAATTCAAGACATATATGAATAATAAAATTCCACAAACGAGGCATTCCCATTTTTTTCCTTTCCCCAAAGAGACTACAGTAGTTGTGGAGCTGCAGAGAGTCTTGTCACTGTTAGTGCCCTGGAATGCATTTTTTTCAGCTCAAAGTCAGCTAGGAATCAATACCAGTTTCTGCCAACTTGGATGACTCCCCTCTGTTATCATTAAACATCTATTAGTTCAAGTTTTTAATGACTTCAGAATGATTAGCCAAATTTGGCTTTCTGGCAGCACTGTCATCCCAGAAAAAAAAATAATAATTAAAAATATATACATTAATAAAAGGATAGTTGCAAACACAGCAGTGACTATAGATTAAAAAAGTTTGTAAAACACGTAATATGTGATCAGGTCTGGTGAAACCTACAGCAGTGTCAGGGATTGGCACATGTTCCAGGCACATTTTCAGCCTGGGATCATGGTTGCCTGCAGGATATGAAATATATCTTTTTAATTTTAATCTTTTTTCTTTTATGGAATGTAGTTGGTGGCAGTTGAAGTTAAAACTCCTGAATATTGTTTTTATCCTGCTTATTGCTTGCAGAGCTCTGGTGGTAATAGAGCCCCATAATGCTGTGAAAATGCTCTGAGCTCCCAGGTCACCTGAAGATTCCCTTTGGTTTTTCCATGGAAAACTCAAAAGTGGCTCAAGATGAGCTTATTGAGGTTTTCAGTTGCTGCGTGTGCTGAAATAGTTTTTTGGGGGGTTCTTTTTGTGCATGGTGTGTTTCGTTTCCTTCTACTCAAGTTTATACCACTGCAAGGGGAGAAAAACCAGTGGTATTACATTCATAACAACATGCCCAACGTCAGCAATATAAACTTACAGGAGCAAACCCACTGCTGTAGGTTTCACCAGACCTGATCACATATTACGTGTTTTACAAACTTTTTTAATCTGCAGGCACAGCTTCACATTTCATGTTTTACTGCCAGTGCCCCAGCTCGGCGGCAGGCAGAAGCAGAGCTGGCAGCCCCAGACGCGCAGCCACCTGCAAAAGCCGTGTGCTTAAGGAAGAGTTTTTGAGGCTTTCTTGTCGGGGAGTGAAATTAAGGTTTTGGCTTTTGCGGGTCAGGAGGGCACACGCACTCTGGGCTCAGACTGGGCCCTATTCTGCCACGATTCTTCTTATGGGTTATTAGTTTATTAGGCAAATAAAACTTAATCCAGCTTCCACTGCAAATCTGTCTCCAGCAGAGTGGGGTCGTGTTAGCGTGGGGCTGGTGGAACGAGGAGCTCAGAGGTGGTGATTTTCCACTTACTGCAGCTGGAGCTGAGGCTGTGGGTGAAACTCCTGCCTGGTTGTTAACATCCTCTGGTGTTATCTGGAGCTTAATGCGCTGGTGGTGTTACTGCTCTCGGCGTTGGCCTGTCCTGATGTGACCTAAAAGAAATTGTCTAGAGCCAAAAATGGCGACTAATTGTTGCTATTTCTGCAAAGCGATAAGCTTTTTATTGATGGTTCGTGTTTAATGGATGTAGTAAGGCACGTGTTCTCTAAGCAAAAATACCTTTTTGTGATGAGAGCTCTCAAATCCTACCTGTGTACTTGCCAGAAGGAGTACAGGGGATTATAGATGGCCACGGAGCCAGGGCAAGGCTGCAAATCACTTGGCACTTCATGTGGTTCCTGAACAAAGGTGGGATAATAGAAGACAACTGCATGGGAAGGTCACCTCGGGAGAATGGATGGACAGACAGAAGTTGTGGTCTGGTGTCAGTAGTCAGTGAACCCTGAGAGGTTTTGCAGGGCTGGAGAAACTCAGCTGGATGGGGCAGCCCCTTACCTGGACCCAGGGCTTTCACAGAGGCTAAAATTTGCTGGTGGTGGAAGAAGGCATGTGTATCACAGGGGAGGTGTCAAGCAGCCCCTGAGATGCTGGAGAGGTTGCCCTGTGGAGGGACATCCTTCAACCCCCTCCTCACCTCAGGGGAGCAGAAGACATCTTTTACCTCAGACCATGGAAAAATGGGGATTGCTGGTGCCATTTCAGAAGAGTATTCTCACTCCAGCTCTTCCTGCTTGATCTGCTCTGGCAGTTTTGGGGCATTTTGGAAATGAGGAAGGAAAGGGCTCGCAGTGCTGGTGCCAAGGCGACGCAATGCTCCCCCAGCATCTCGACAGAGTGGAGGGGAGGGTCGTCTTCTCCGTGCTGGGCTCCCACCCGTGCCCCTACAGCCCCTCGCGCGCAGGCGCCTGCTGAGTTTCGCCTGTGGATTTCTGATGAAGTTTTCTTTGGGCCCGAGACAGCGCTTGGGAAGGACTCCTCTGCATTAGACCTTGAAAAAAACTCCAGTTAGTTTCAATTTATCATTTGCCTGAGTATGACAGGAAGAACCTGGCTCGGGTTTCATCACACAGTTCTCCAGCTGCAGAAGTTGTTCATCACCGGGGCTAAAAGTGAAGCTTTGCTGGTTGGACCCTTTTCTTTCTCCTTTTCCCTTCAAGTGCTTAATTACAGCTCATTGTGAGGTTTTGTATCCGTTTGTCCTCATTTTTTTCTGGTGGGCATAAATCCTGATTTTGATTGAGCTCCTTGGACATAATGCTTGTTATTAGTTTTGGACTTTTAATTTGTTTTGCTTTTCAAGCAAGTTCCACTGTTGCTCCAAAGCGGCGCGGAGGCAGATGCCAGTTGGCAGTGTGCACCTCACCTCTCCGGGCCCTCGCTTTTCAGCCCCAGCTTGGGGCATGCTCCCCTCTGGTGCATCCCAAAGGTGGCTGAGAGCCGGGGCTGGTGCCTTGCTTGGGGTAACTGTGCCCATGCCTTCTGGTGGAGGCTGGGATCGCATTGGGTGCTGGCTGTTGATGAAGGAGCAGCAGCACAGGGCTCTGTGAGTGCTGGTGGGCTCTCACCTTTGGGGTCTTCTGTATCTTCCCATCATCCCATGCAGAGTGGATCCTCTGCTCTGTCCTCCCACTTGCACCAGTGTGGTGCAGGAGAAAGCCACTCGTTGCCTTCCTGTGACGCTAGCTCTAAGTTCATTACATCGTCTGGAAGGTTAAAGTACAAATATCACAGACTCTGAGCATCATTTCTCGCCTGCTCTAAAGCCTTAATTTCCCAGGCAGCACTGGGGGATGCTCAGTGTTTTCTGAAGCTCTTGTAGACACAGGAACAAAGGGAAGAGTTGGATGCAGCAGAACACAAGTCCTCTTTGTGGCAAACGGTGCCTTCGCGTGCTCAGCGCCTGAAGCGTCACTTTTTCCACCCAAACCAACACCCCTTGGTTCAGCCCTGGGCTCGGGACACACTGGGTGGGAGCGTGGGGGTTCAGACGGGGCACTTCAAAGGGCACGGGCAGCAGCCAAGAGCCCGGCCCCGGCCCCCGCTAGCGGGGCATGCGGTCCCGCCAGTATTTCAATTATTACAACTTCCTGAAGAGGTTGAAGGTCGTTCATAATTCACACTTCTGTCATCTTTACACATGCCAAATGCAGTCTATTAAGCATAAATAAAATTTCAAGTGCCTGACCAGGAAAAGTAAACTGGGATTCATAACAATGAGGCCTTATTCATCCATTTAAAAGCAAATTGTGTGTGTTCCTTTTTTTTTCTTCCCTCCCCTTTCCCTTTATGGCTTTGCAGTTTGGGAGCTTTTATTTCTGCTCAGTAGCACAAATATATGACCTGCGGTGTAGGCAGGCGCAGAGGACTGATGAGTTAGGCCTCCCCCAACTTCTCCCCACCTCAGACCCCCTGAACTTTGAAAGTGTTTCCAGATCTGGATCCGATTTTGCTCTTCCTATATAAACTGCAGTCACACACCGCTGATCCCAGGGCATGTGAAATGCGCATCTGGACTTTGCTTTTATTTTTTTTCCCTCTTGGTAGTTCCTCTACCGTGCAGCAGCTCTTTCTATACTTCTCCAGGCAGAATTTGCAAGTGCAAGCTAACCTGAAAAAGTCAGGTCACAAAAAGGGCTTGGTAGGCTGAAGAGGTGATAAGGTGATAGAAAATTAAAGCCATTCATTAATTAGAGCAGAGTCAGGACTGCGTCCAAGAAATCTTCAAGCTTTGCCATTGAAAAATAAGTTATTCTTTGTTATCATTTCCTAGAAGTAGATGTTGCTGTTGTAAAGCAAGAGCAGCCAGGAGGGAACCTGTGGGGCTGGGGGCTAAAATTAATGAACTTTCATTCCTGGGGGTTACAGGACCCCCACACTGTCTGCCCTCACTAGGCTGCTGCTGCCTAAAATCTTGGGCAATGGGGTTCATGTCAACATCTACCTTCTCACTTTTTCTCAGACAGGAGAAAAACCCAGGAGGTTTTACTTTGCAAGTGTGAGAAAAAAGCTTTTAATGTGAAGTGATGAGGACAGCTATTAAAATCAGGTTAAATTTATCTGCATGATAATTTTGGTTTAACGTTCAATATGTTTTATTTGAGATCCTCGCTGGAATGCAATCTGGTATATAAACTGTTAGTGGAGGTGGGTTTTTTCTGTACATACAGAAATTTAAAAAGAAGATAATAATAATTAAAGTTAAAATATCGTTGTTATTGTTATTAAATAATAATTGCAATAATAATATCAGAATGCCAGAGCTGGAAATCTGGCACTTGGACCTTGTTTTGGAGGATCCTTAGTTCTGAGGTGCAAAATATAGGAACATCACTCAACCTGAAACATGGGGTTTTTCAGGATACTCCATCTCACCTCCTTGCAGGAGTAATTTCTGATGGGTAGGTTAATCATCTGATGTTTGCAAACACCACGCAAAGAGGAGAGTTGGCTGCAGAGTTTACATCTTGGTTTGTAAGAGATTTGTCCCACAGCTGCAAGAAAGATGCTGCATTGTGCTGGGGCTTCCCAAAGAGAAGTGATGCACCTCAGCACTGCACTTTATGAACAAGATCCTCTTTATGCCCATGTACAGCCTGTGTGTCCTCACTTTGTGATGGGAGGTGAAAAGGTTCTTCTATCAAAACACTTTTGACAGATGGGAAAAACACTGGAGAAGGCTTTGCTGTGGTTTTTGTTCACTCCTTGGTGTGGATACACTGCTGACCTCAGAAGAACAGCTGAGTTTACCTGGCTGAGACAAAATCTGGGAGCACGGAGGCAAGTCCTAGGCAGAGCTGTCCTGAGCAGAGCAGGAGCTTTGGCATGGTCCCTCTGAGATGGTGGAGGCCCCACCTGGCTCTAGGGTGGGCCTGATCCTGCTTCCACCCCAAGCAGCATGTGGGTGCTGTTGCAGCAGAGAGGTGTGTAGACGTGTCTCCCATCAGCATGCAATGCCATACGTGTATTATTTCCACCCAAAGCCAGCCAGCAGCCAGGCTTATCTTCCACAGATGGGACTGCAGCTTCCCTTTCAGATGTGTGGAGGCCATAATACTTCTGGAATAAAAACCCCATTTTTCAATACATTTATCTTAATAAAAGGAAAAACAAGCATCGCTTAAAGCAAATTTTCACTGGATGCAGCACTGACATCAGATTTATTTGTGGGAGTTAAAAGCTGGCTTCACTTAAATGTGTTTTGGCCTTTGATCAGATGAGCTGCAGCCCCAGCACGCCGAAGCCCACGCAGCAGCCCCGTGTCCTTCAGCACCTATGGCAGCGTCGGCTTCGGAGGGGATTGTGGTGCCAGGCGTTCGGCCAGCTGCACGAAGAGACATGCGTGAGACCCTGCCACAGCTCTCTTGGCCCCTCACACCCCCCAAAATACTTGGTGGAGTTTGAAATCCCCTTGACAAAGGGTGAAAATGGCAAACCCAAGCAGACCCAGACGATGGTTCGATCAAGACAGTATGGAAGAGGAGGGAGGTGGAGCCTGGGTAGGTCAGGCTGCCCATTAAGAACTTCTCCTGGCTTTTATGAGGAGAACTGGCCGCATGCAGGGGCTTGTGCCATGGGTACCTCATGCCTGATGTGGTTTGCCAGCGCTTCTGGCACTTGAAGAAGAGTGAGCACTAGGGTGGTGGGACCCAGCAGCTTTCACCACCACTCCTTGCACGCTGCCTCCAGAATGGTTTTTGGGCAAGGCGAAGAAAATAAAACAAATCCAAGGAAATGCTTCATATTTTTAGGTACTTGGTCTCTATCAGCAGGCAAAGGCTGCTTGTGGAGGAAGAAATGTTTAGGCTATACGGCCACCTCCTGGAGGACACCGGTATGAGCTCAGCTGCCGGGGCCACCCCGCGGGTGATGGTTCATGGGCAAGGAAAATACCTGTGCATCTCTAGGTACCCGTACCTACTTTGGAACAAATGCATCTGCTTGACTTTAAACACTGGAGATGATTTTCTGCCTTTCTCTCGATGCACTGAAATGAGTATTGAGAGTTAAGGGTTTGAGAGCAGAACCTTTAAAAACACATTAGTCAGAGAAAATGCAAAGGCATCATTTTTTAGCATAGGAAATGGAGCTGTCATGTGTTTCTGTTTAACAAGGCCTGAGGAAGTTACTAATATTTATTTGAGCTCCTTTGTAGAGCTTTTTTGCTGAGACAGAAAGCAGCCAGATGGATTTTGGGAATTTCCTTTCGGCAGAGCCTTGCGGTGCTGGCTTGTGCTTGTTCTGGGTGCATGGACCTGAGGCACCATGGCTCTTTCACTCACACCACAGCCTCCTGCTTCCCTGATGGGCTTCTTCCCAGAGCCTAGAGCTTGATGTCACCTGTACAGGGGGCCAGGTGGCACCAGCTGGGGTCACCACCAGCAGCTTTGGCTGCTTTCTGGACTACATAGATGATGGAAATGGGGTGTTGGATGCTTATGGCGTAATGAGCAACATCTTCTTAAGAACTTCTCCCAGTGCAACAGGAGTGGATCACTCAGGGATGCATTTCATGGCTGCTTTGTACGTGGGTTTTGTATAACTGAGCATGCAAATTGCTGGTGTTATTTGTAGTCATCACACAGCTCATTTTGCAGCAGGGGCTGTTGAAGCAATTGCCCTTTTTATCCTCACAGAGCCCAAAGCACCAATGACTTTTGGGCTGGAAGGTGCAGACCTGATACAGTCAAAGTCAGCAGCTTTCCAGCAAATGGCAGCCAGCACCCATCGAGGCAGGATCTGGCCACACCATTTGAAGCCTTTAATACTCACCAGCAGTGGTTTGTGCCTCTCTGCCCGTTGTAGTAGTCACATTTCTTTCTTTTTTATTTTTTTGCAGATATTCTACAGAGTGGTGACAGATATTGAACCAGGAGAGGAGCTCTTACTGTTCATGAAGAGTGAAGATTATTCACATGAAATAATGGCTCCGGACATCCACGGTTAGCCACTTCTTACTGTCTAATCTAATAGAAAGTATCACTGAAACAAAGTGAAAAATTAGGGAGTTTTCTCATCTGTTGGGATGGTTTCACTGCAGCTGTAGAGAAGAGCTGGACCATGGCTGTATTTGTCTTACCCTCTGCCCTTCTGTTTCTCTGAATGCTGCTTAGTGAATGAACTGGTCTAATATTATCACATCTCCTTCAGTCTATCTGAAGGGTGAGTCTGCTGTTGAAAGCAATGGCAGTGCTGGCATTGAGGATTCTCTGTCTACTTCATCATTGCAGCCTGGTCCAACCCAGAGAGTAGCTTCATTGAGTGTTGCATTTGAATGCAACTGAATGTAACTTCATTCAGTGTTGCATTTTCTACCTGTGAATCTGGCAAGCTCTGATTTGCACCATCAATGTTTCTCAGCAACCTGCAATTCCTAGTTCAGGCTTTAATCTCACTTACCTCCTTGGCAGAAACAGAGGTCTGCAGATGTAACTGAGGGCAGTAATAAGGCTTCTTTGAAAGGTTTTCTTCTGAAATTTTGTCATTTTTGGGGTATTGCAAGAGGAGAAGTGTCCACATCCTTATGTCTAGGCTGTGCTGCTCCTGCAGGACCTTTGTGGACCCTCATTAAAGGTTATTTTTTGTTACTTCGCCTTACAACTGTTGTTCTGTCATCTTGAAAAGATAAAATCTCTGGTTGTTAATGTTGCTGTCACTTGTGAGGACATTTGAGCCATTCTTCCTCCTCATGCTTATTCTTTATTCATCCAACTCACAGATGTGGGGTCTGAAGCTCCTGAGCTGCTGCTCAGATTTGTCCCCTACCTCCAAAATCTCTTTTTACTCTGCTGACCATCAGTCAGGTGTTATACCACAGCAGCGACTGGGTGTAGGATATCTAAGTTATGCCCATTAAATTGCAGTTCATGCCAATGTGGACCCTCTATAAATCCTCAGGGATTCGAGGACAGTGCACAGGAGTTTTCCCAGGGCAGGAGATATCAAGGGCTGCATTTTCTTATAGCTACCAGTATATTTAGAGCAGTATCTTTTGTTCTCTTAAAAAGAAGGTAGAGATTATCACGCAAATCTGGGTTTGTGGTTTTGTTTTTTTTTGTTTGTTTGTTTTGTTTTGTTTTGTTTTGTTTTTTTCCCCATAATGGAAACTTTGTTCAGTTGTTGCTAGAGATGTCCCCCTTTTTGAGCATAGCATTTTCCATGCCTAGTCCTTATCCTTATGGTCATGTAGCTATTGTATAAGTGACACCAGAGGAAATCTCTGCAGTCACACGCAGGAGTATGTCCCACAGGGCTAATTTAAAAGCAGACTTAGCCAAACCATGGCTCATGGACAGTGGACAGCAAAGCCCTGAGATGCTTTCTCTGAATCAACTCCACTGTCAAGTAGCAACCAGCTGCATACACGTGAGATTTCAGCCAGACTCCTCAGTGCCCTTCTGACTTAGAGCCCCTAAGTCATTTATATCTGCAGGGGAGGGATCACTGGAACCAAACCAGGATGTCTGGCTCCTTGTATAGACCATCAGTGGAAAATCC
>NW_008620769.1:35717-38913 GCF_000691845.1 Merops nubicus | reverse complement strand
AAAAGCATCATGGGACGCGCTTCTCCAAGTTTGCTTTTTGGGATTTCCTTTAGCGAATATATTCTTCTGCAGCAATTACGTCTTAAAGGAATGCAGCATTTATTCCAAAGTGACACTGTAGTGATCTCCTAGGTTTAATTTTCATTAAGAAACTCAGTTTCATTAAGAAACACATTGTGACTAATTTTATGGAATCTAAAGCAAGGCCCCCTGTCTTCATTACCTCAACTTCAGGTGTCTTTGGCTTAATTTGGAAAGGGATGGATGCTGCAAAAGGACTCTAATGGAAAGGAAGAGACTTCTGAAAACTCTGTAAACAGACATTTGGCTATTTTAGGTGCTGATGTTCATGTCTAAGCCAGTTTCCTTCATTCAGAAAGGCAGAGACTGGCAGCCTCTGCTGGATGTCCACCTAAAACCCTCTACAACCCCATGTAGGAAAATATTTAAACACACTGACTTTTGTCCTAAGCCAGTGTTAAGGATCCTTATTGGATGTCACCCAGGCAATTAACAGACAGTATTGCACTGTCATCTATTGTAGAATTAAAGCATTGCTATGAAGCATTCTAGGGCATCCTTGTTTCTCTTGAGGTTCTTCTCCAATGAATCACCATTTATCTAATCACACTATCATCCAATTCCTGACAGAATGGTAGTTAAAAATGACTAAAAACTGATGTGGTCTCTCTGTGCCCAACCCCTTTGTCTTACAGAGGAGCGCCAGTATCGTTGTGAGGACTGCGACCAGCTCTTTGAGTCCAAGGCTGAGCTTGTAGACCACCAGAAGTTCCCCTGCAGCACACCTCACTCTGCCTTCTCCATGGTGGAGGAGGACTTCCAGAAAAAGCTTGAGAATGAGAATGACCTTCAGGACGTGCATGAAATCCAGGAGTGTAAAGAGTGTGATCAAGTCTTCCCAGACTTACAAAGGTAGGAGCAGATGCTTAAAACATGATTGAATGAGGCCAATTCTCTAATGGCTTTAGTCAGATCATGCAGAGCATCAGCCAGGGCAGAATCTAATACCACCTTCTTCTGTACAAACCAAAGATGAAAGTGAGTAAGACTTCTGTGCAAGTTGGTGTTTTATGGCATAGAAAGCAATGGAGTCTCAGTAAATCAGAAATTTGATCCTTGTACTGAAGTCCTTAGTGGGAATCTTAAATTAAGAACTGGATCTTCTGACAGCTGGATCTTTAGGTGCCATGGGTTGGGCTGGTTGCAGTGAAGTCAGAGGAGTGATTATAGTTCAAATCAGCTAAGGTCTGAGCTCCTTATTTTTAGGTAGAAATAACTTAGAACATCTCAGAGTGGTGTTTACTGATGTTGCCAATTTTATCTTTGCAAATAAGCCATGCTAGTTAGAGCCAGGTTCTAGATGTCAGTATACATATATGTCTGTATATTGATATATATTTATAGCTTTAATTTATATTTATAGCCATACTGTCTTGAAACATTTGGGTTCATCTTTTCCTTATATGTATCTGTCTGTTTAAACAGTTAGATCCGTGTACATATGTACCTGAAATATGCATAGAAAGTAAATACAAAGTATGGCTTTTGTATGCTGAAGTTCATTTACGTATTTCCTGTCACCAAAGTTTTGGCAGCTACTTAAAATACTGTATTGCTGTGCAGATTATGGCTAATTTTGCAAATTACTGAAAGATATTGAAAGTATGCTGAAGCTTCTTCAGCACATCCTTCACAGATTCGTCTTAATGCTCTCAGAACTCAGGCAAGGCTGACCTCAGCCAACATTGCATAGTAATGCTGTGCTATCTCAACAGCAAAATCCTGAGCCAGACCCTTCACTGTGATGAGCCAGAGCATTTCTTAAGAGGCTGGTTTATAGCAGCAGACTTGGGCCAGTGTCTCTTGCTTTCAGCTGGAGTCAGGAGCACAGCTCCCAGACTCCCATATAACTGTCCTTTCGGGAACAAACGGTGGATTTATTTGCATTACTTAATAATCATATGCCCCTTAAATGTTGACATTAATTTAGAGCATTTTGTGGGTTCATATTTTTATAGAAATCTTTACTAGTCCATGATTCAGGATGCTGTGATGTCTGTTGGAGGTTAGCACCAGTTTGTGCATGCCCAGGGTTAATGCCTTTGGACAACTGATCCTGGATTTTTCAGGTGCTGGTTCTACAAGAAGCAAAACACAGAGGCTCCTTAGCTCCTTATGCAGGGTATCTCAGATCAGTGCATCCTAAGACCTGATCCTTACGCTTCTGCAAATGTAATGACATCAGAATTAAAACACAGTGTGCTAAACGTTGCACTTCACATACTAGATCAACCCCGCTGAGTGGGAGTTTGTGCAGGCACGAGGTCTCACTCACCAGCTGCTGTGGAGCAGCGTGAGGCTCCATGAGTGTAATTTTCAATGTGAGTGATGGATTTGAAATGGCTGATGTAGGTAGGTCAAGTCAAAAGCTTTGCAGCAGTGTGGGTGAGGTGGGAGTCTGGGCTGTAACATTTTTTCCATTTTGTGAGTTACTTGATGTTAAAGTTCTTTTCTGCCTGCAAACCAGAGGATGATATCTAACATATGGGAATCATTGAAGAAATGTAAATTTAGCTTAAAATATTAAATATTGAAGAGAAAGGGCAGAAAACAAAGAAAGAGTCATCATAAATAGATGGGCAGTACTGTGAGAAAGAGTGAAAAATGAGAGAGAATGCAGTCGTTCTCCCAACTCCTGAATTATTGAAAGGCTAATCCACCGCAAAGACAGTTCACAGCAAGAAAGTACCAAAATGTGCTATATCCAGATTCTATAAAACCGAAGGCCCGAGTGAGCCGAGCTCGAGGGTGTGCGTAATTAACCGGAGCAGGAGCTGAGCAGGAGGCTGGAGATCTGGGGGGCCAGGGCTGCCCGGTGCTGCTGGCAGCTCACGTAGCCGTGGCAGGCGTCCCAGGGCTGGTGCCAGCGCCAGAGAGAAGAATCTCTCTAGGTCTTACAGCAAATTTGTTTACCAGCACATGATGGAGAGTCAATTGTTATAGAAATATTAGGAGAGGAAGCTAGAATTATATTTTTTCCCCTGAAGGAAGGAGACTGAGAGGAGTAGAAGTAAAGAGCATCTGCAGGGTGGAAACATTTCCATTACCTGTGGCTGAGAATAGAGGTTGCTATTCAGGCTGCACAACCCAAACAAGACTGTAAACCCTGCAGGTT
>NW_008620769.1:12451-35686 GCF_000691845.1 Merops nubicus | reverse complement strand
GTTCAGCAGAGATTGGTGGGAGCTTCACCTGCAGAAAGGTTGATCCAGTTTGGCTCCCCAGGCTAAAAATCCCAATTTCTAGTGGCTTTTGTGTGTATCCACTATTAGATTATGCAGTATCTTTCCTCAAGCAGTAGTGATCACTCTGTCTGTATGTGACCAAGAAATACAGGTGTTTAAAAATATATATTTGCTACAAATTGATAATTAGACAGGAATTCAGAAAATTCAGAGATGAAAATGAGCTCAAAGATGTGCAATAGAAATTAGGTGGAGCTTTAATATGCTACTAATAGGCTAAATAAACTACTAAGAAGTGAATTAATAAACAGTTACACAACTGAATGCAGTTAATAATAATCAAGTATAACTTCAGTTGCAATATAGCATATTTGGAGGTTTCTTTTCTGTCCTGCTCCAGTGGAGTTATTCCTCATCTATTCCTTTTGCAAGAAAAACTGACTCCCATCCAAGAACTGGAGTTACGTCAGGTGATGGGATTCAGGGTGTGTTTAGAGGGGAAGTCATAAGGTAGAAATAATTCAGACTGCAGGGAAAAATTACCAGAGTGAAATGCTGAGAGGTGGATGAAATCACCTCCTTAGGGAACGATGGCAGTAGCATCTCCTGGAGCATTTGCAAGTGGCCTGGCAAAACATGAGAGGTTATGTTATTCTGGTAGGAAGGAGGGTATTCCACCTTCTGACTGGCATGAGCCTGGTTCTGAAAGGACTTGGGTCTGCCACTATTGGACTTTTGGGGTTTTTTAATTTTTTTTC
Organism: Merops nubicus; assembly: GCF_000691845.1. Taxonomy (NCBI): domain Eukaryota; kingdom Metazoa; phylum Chordata; class Aves; order Coraciiformes; family Meropidae; genus Merops; species Merops nubicus. The sequence continues at coordinate 34,907 of NW_008620769.1, read as the reverse complement.
TTCTCATATGTGCTTTGCTGCCTTCTCTTCTGCTGACAAAGCTATATGTGTGTGAGACCTCACTGAGCCCTGTTCCTGTTCCCACAGCCTGGAGAAGCACATGCTGTCTCACAGCGAGGAGAGGGAGTACAAGTGTGACCAGTGCCCCAAAGCTTTTAACTGGAAGTCCAACTTGATACGTCACCAGATGTCACACGACAGCGGGAAGCACTACGAGTGTGAGAACTGTGCCAAGGTACAGTGAATTTGTAGGCTGCCTGGTGCTCCTTACGCTGCTGGGTACGTGGGAGCATGGATACAGGGGATGGCCAGGATGCAGGAGGGCATAGGGCTTCTGCTGTGCTCCAGGTGGTTTCTCAAGGGTTTACACTTCTACTTTATAAAAGCTATTTTTCTGTCCCTTTTGATTTGGAAAGGGCTGTGGAGTCTGAAATGAGGGCTGCTGCAGGATGCTCAGCATCCCTGAACTCGGGGCTTGGTGCCTTGCAAGGACTGGCAAGGTGTAAGAGCATCACGTAGGGGCCAGAAACCCTGGGGAGATACAGGGCAGAGGGGTCCCCGAGGCTGTGTGCCTGCTGCTGGGGCCAGAAACTTCAGGACACTACTGCAATATAAATCAAAATAAGAACTAGTGATGGGTCCCAGCTGCACTAAGGAATTGCAGCCATCTCATTCTAGAACATCTCATTGCTGCACAGCACCAGGCTTGCTGTGTAGGTTGTCTGCGTACGATGTGATGCTCTGCTTTGCTTTTCATCAGATTCCTAAAGCTTGGGGCTTTTGCATGAGGACTTTGTTGGTTTTAAGTACCTTTGGTGCAATAATGGGAATTTTATGTTGAGCTGACCCTTGTAAGACGCAACCAAGCCCTGGGTGTAGGACTATGTCATGTACAGGATTTCTCACCATCACACACTTGGTTGTTGCTATAAAGTATTTGTATTGCAGTAATGCTTAGAGGTTTCAAGCAGCCACCTTTTGACTTGTTTTCTGTGGAGTCCCTGACCTCAAAAGCACATTTTCTAATGGCAGTGTCAAATGCATCTCTAGCCATGGCTGCAAGGGAGTTAACACATCCACCAAATACTTTGTTGATCCTGGGAAACTGCGGCCCCATCCTGCAGGCAGAGCTCACCTTGATGCTCATTAGTGAGGTTTTTAATCTTAAATACTGCCAAATAGCTTCAAGGTTTGAATTTTAAAAGACTCTTGTAATAACTGGCTTCTTCCACAGTCAAGTTTCTCGGTTAATCAGTACTCATTTCCTAGCAGGTTTTCACGGACCCCAGCAACCTTCAGAGGCATATTCGTTCCCAGCATGTTGGGGCTCGTGCTCACGCTTGTCCAGAGTGTGGCAAAACCTTTGCCACTTCTTCAGGCCTCAAACAGCATAAACACATCCACAGCAGTGTCAAACCTTTTATATGTAAGTCCTCAACTAAATGTCTTTGGTTAAGTGTTATTTCTTTTGTGGTAAAGCAGCGTAATCTGAAAGCAGGAGGTTGTGTTGTCCTCACTTTGAATTTCCCACCGGTTTCACTGGGGCTGTGAGTTATTGAATGAGTTCTGGGTAATTCATAGTCCAATGCAATGCATTATTTTCATACAGTTTTCCTTTTCAGACCAAGACTGTATGCTGTATAAATGTACTTGTTGTCCCTGGCAGGGGAGGGTGGTAGCAGCTGCTACCACGGTTGCGACACGCTGGGAGTCAGGCAGAGACAACAGTACCTGGAAGGCTGCTTTGCTTTAGGAGTTAATTTTGGGCCACAGAGTCTCCACAACAGATGCCACAACTTGTGATGGAGTTGGAGAATAAGCCTTAGAGGCAGTGTGTTTCCGTCAGGGGAGCTTGCTACCCTCCTTGAGGCTCCTTTGCACGCCCCGAATTTCAGTATTGAGTTGAGCCATCAGATCTTTGCCAACAGCTGCTCCAGCAATAAAACTTGCCTTCTATGTGGGCCTGGCTCTGTACTGGGCCATAAATTGGATCCTCAAAGCCTCACGGGTTGTGTTTACTGCTGAAGCAGATCCTGCTGGGAGGTGGGAAAGCTGGGTGCATGGTCACGTTGTGTGTGGCTTTCTCTCCCTTTCACCAGGGAAGCAGAGGCAGAAAATATTTGAGAGTATTGCTCCTGGTAGCACTAATCTCCACCACAGTCTTTTCAGGCACCTGCTATGGCTTGAAAGACACTTTGGGACTGCCTCCCCTACTTGTCTGCTAAACTTCTTTATTTTTTGGTGTTCTCAGCAATAATTTACCGAAATACCAACACCACACCCAGAAAAAGTGTCGTCTGCATACTAAGACAATTCCTCAGGAGGAGGAGGAGTATTGCCTTGAAAGGCTCATTTGTGTGAAATCTACATACCTGCCTCTGGGTTAGATAATACTTTTGGTTTGGTCTTCTTCAATGAGAAAATGTATAACTGGATCCAATAATAATATCACTAATAATTTAAAAATCTGATTACAGTTTAAATAGTTATACCTACAGATTATAAATACTAGAAAACAGTAACTTCTAGTTAGGCAGTGAGTCTTCAGATGGTCCTGTTGCAATGCCTTACATCAAAGTCCATAAGTGGTAATTCTCATAAATAATCTCTCAAATGCTCTTTGTTGCTATTTATTCTGATAAATCAAAACAGGTATTTTTCATCCCTACAGTGTGAGGGATGGAAACCCGTTGAGCAACCTAGAAATAACAGCCATGTAATTGCAGAACAAAAGCGTTTGGAGACCACATGTTTCATGGGCTTTGCAGAGCGATGGGAGGGAGTTAGGGTCACCTGAAGGAGATATCTGTTTTCCACCAGAAGGCCACACACCATGATTTCCTTGTACTAGTCTGTTTATGGCAACTGTCTCTTATTATAGTACACCGCCCAAGCTTGAGTGAAAAGTCACCAACACTAAGGTAATTACTCACTGCCTTTGCAAAATCTCCAGCCTCTCCAAATAGAAACCACATGCCATAATACACTGAACAAACTCAAAATAGTACTTACAGTAATTTTTTTAATAAGCAGAAAATATGCAAACTTAACTGCTGGCTAATTTGGGGTCCAAAGACAATCGTGGTACAGAGTGTGTGTAGGCATGAGATGAATTTTTGTAATTTGGGGGCCAGATTGGGAATTTGTGTTAAACCTGGGATCTGTAGAGCAATAAAATTTGCAAGGAGGGAAGCTTCCCTTACAAGTTAGTTGCTTAAAGTGTGGTGCTGAGATTTAAGGGGTATAATAAAGTGCAATAGGAGAAATCAAACCCGGCTTCTGTTGCTTTGATACATGGAAGCAATTTAAGTTGATAACTGTCACCTATCTACTAAAGTTTAAGCAAAGCTTTACTTGGAAATAAAAATAATGTGATTAAAAGAAGGTAGATCTTGTAACACGAACTTACCTGACGAGTCCTGCCTCCTGGGGGTGTCCATGGAGGTCAAGGTGGTGCAGTTGATTTAGAGACAGTCTCCTCCAAAATGAGTGAGTCACTGGGTGTGCACTTCACTGATGCCATGTTACACCCAGGCTTTGGACAGTGGTCCCCAAGAGTAAGAGTTCTCTGAGGAGTAAGGGCTTCAGACCTGGACCCCAAATTTCTTCACTAGCTTTGAGAGCCCATGGATTGAATAGACTGCCTGTTAAATGGAAAGGGCACCTTGAGCAAGCAGTACCTCATTAAATAGTTTTAAATAACATTTATGCTCAAAAAGGTAAAATCCTCAGTACAACTGTTACTTGTTTGGTTGAGATTATAATATTAAATATTTACATATTTTAATGGTATTGCTATTACTGGTTTAGTCTTAAAAGTGAGGTAAAATATATTTAGTCAAATGATTTTGCATCTCCTTTAACAGTATGTAAGGATATCTTTCAACTGTAAGTGTATATTTTTGTTTTTCTCTAGAGCAGAATATTTCTCTATTCTGTTAACTTTTGAATATATTAACTGAGAAGAATAATGTAATAATATATCAATGTTCTGATGCCCTGCTGCTCTGTGTTGGGCATAACTATCAGTGTCTATGGAATTATCCTGTTTTACCTAAGGATGAGGGGTTGGCCCATAACATCCGAGATGAAGCTTGTGCAAACCTATGGATATGTCACTCAAGTCACCAGTTTCGTCAGTTTAATTTTGGTTTCTGTGATCAACCTGATGGGAGCAGGGGGAGCTTTTTGTGCAAGACCTCAACAGTGAAGGTCAGGGGCCTGATTCTGTACCATGAAGTATGGAGGTGACTTTTGTTTATGGGAGCAGAAACTCTATGCCTAGGAGAAAATAGTAGAAAAATCAGAGCTTATACTGCAACAAATAAATGGCAAATAGTTCTATATTAAATAAAAAAATGCTTATCTTTTAAAGAGGCAGATAAAATATTTTCAAGAGGAAACAGAAAGTACTTATCCAGAGAAAATCAAGCATTTTAAAGAAACTAGAATATTTTTTCTCTTATCTTTTCCTTTCTTCTATTTTGCCTCTTCTCTTCTCTTCTCTTCTCTTCTCTTCTCTTCTCTTCTCTTCTCTTCTCTTCTCTTCTCTTCTCTTCTCTTCTCTTCTCTTCTCTTCTCTTCTCTTCTCTTTGTCTCTTTTTCCTTTCTCTTCCATCTTTTTTCTTATTTCTTTTTAATTTTCTTTTTTATTTTCTCTCTTTTCTTTCTTGTCTTTCCTTGTGAATGAAGATTTCCAACAGGAACAGTAACTGATACACAGCACCAAACATTCTTCCTGAATTACCGCATTGCAGATTTCCTGTGTTTGGGCCCAATTCTGCACTCTTTACACCATGAATTGTCCCGGGGATGTCAGTGGGACATACACAGGGAAAATGGGGTGGATTGGGCAGGATCAGGCCCTCGAACAATAGAAGCATTGTCACTGAGATATGAAGCAGCCTGCTGAAGAGGTAAACAGTTAAGAGATGACAACAAGTGGTCAAGTTTCTCAAGGGCAGAGGTTTAGAGGAGCAGGAAGGTTAGCGCGGGCCCCGGTGCGGGTGGAAGTTAGAGGACGTGATTGCAGTTCATGGGAACCAAGGGTGCAGGATGGGATACATTCAATTCAGTTTCCTTTGCAGGCTTAAAATAGAGCCATTGTAAATTATGTCAGTCTGTCTCAAATCATGAAAATGATTGTTAAAAAGGCCTCAGAATACACAATGTGTATTGTTGTGTGGCTTTGATGTGTGAAAGATGAGAGCCTATGATATAACAGAAATTAAATAAAAATAAAGTGACCACATGCTTTTTCCTGGCTGGGAAAAAAAAAAAAAAGAAAAGGATTTATTACAGAGGGATAACACTGCTTACTGATAATGCTGGTGCCTTGTTTTTAAACAAGGCTGGAGCTGATGTTGTTGGAAGCAAGGTAGTACAGAACTATGGACAAATTTTAGCACAATGAAGAGCAAAAGACATAGTGTAGCCTTAGGACTTGTTCAATGCCCCTGCTCATCCAAAGGATGCCAAAAGGAGACATAGAAAGACATTGGCGAGCTGAGCGTTACCCTCTTCCAAACCACATTTTAACTTGTACACCTAGAACTCAGTTGCTGACCCAGTTTGCTCCCTAAGGTTTGTAGCAGCCAGAAAATCAGGAACCTGCCAAATCCCATTTGCTTCAGTGACATGATTCATTCTTTGTAGTGTCTCACTCTGCACCCTGGGACCACTTTCAGCCTCCCGCTACTGAAACTGGTTGCTGGAAGCTGTGCTCTGACGTGCCAAGTGTCACAGGGTAGGTCAGGCCCATGAGCTCAAGGCAGATCTTCTCCCCTGTGTGGTTTCAGGCTTTCTCCAAGTGCTGCTTTTGTGAGGCTGAAGCTTTCCTCATCCCAGAGGAGTTTGAAAGGAAATCCATTGAGCTGTTTTGAGCATCAGACATGCAAATAAATACAGCTGCATTCTTAAAGGAAATTATTGTTGAAATATAGTGTATTTTTTTCCATGTGAAAGGGACAAATAAGCAATATTAAGACTAATAAAGTTATTAAGATATGGAATTTAGAGTTACAGTATCCTTGACACCTGTAGGGACTGTATGCATTATACAAAGAGAAATGCTTTGGACATAAGAGAATACTGAGGACTTTCATAAGATTATATTCTTAATTGCAAGTGGAAAAAAATGTTTGTTAATAAGGTTATGAACTTGGAAATACCTGGTTGTCTCCTCCTTCACCTCTTTCCTTACCTTGTGGTCCTGCAGACTGAACACCCTGTGAGGAAGCTCTACCTCCTGTCTGGCCCTGCAAATATTTATTTTAATGACAAACTTTCTGCATGTGAACAGTGACATAAATGGGTGTTATTTGACGAGATGAGTGCTCTCTTGTGCAGGAGCACCGTCGGTTTGGACAGAGTTACAACCCCGAGCTGCAGACCTTGGGGGCTCTGGGTGCTCGGGCGATATGGAATAACAGTACTTGATATGCAATGCAAAAAGCAAACGAGGAAACTTTGTCTTTTAGTGGTTTCAGACCTTTCGGGTCTGTTGGAGTGGGTTTTGGTGCTGTCTTGAGACATTTGTCTGCTTGGATGCCTTGCTTTGGAAGAGTACGGTAGCTTTTTGTACATTTGTGCACCCAGACTTCTCCTTGTGGCTTTCTAGTTGACATTTGGCGGGTTAAAAAAATGGTGTTATTTGCAAAATTTTGAGGGTGGGGGCAATTATCATAAAGCCTGAGATGTGTTGTTGTTGTTGTTTACATACAGGTGAGGTCTGCCATAAATCCTATACTCAGTTTTCAAACCTTTGTCGTCATAAGCGCATGCATGCTGATTGCAGAACCCAAATCAAGTGCAAAGACTGTGGACAAATGTTCAGCACTACGTCTTCCTTAAATAAACACAGGAGATTTTGTGAGGGCAAGAACCATTTTGCAGCAGGAGGATTTTTTGGCCAAGGCATTTCACTTCCTGGAACCCCAGCTATGGATAAAACGTCCATGGTTAATATGAATCATGCAAATCCGGGCCTTGCTGACTATTTTGGAGCCAATAGGCATCCTGCTGGTCTTACCTTTCCAACAGCTCCTGGATTTTCTTTTAGCTTCCCTGGTCTGTTTCCTTCAGGCTTGTACCACAGGCCACCTTTGCTACCTACTAGTTCTCCTGTTAAAGGACTACCGAGCGCAGATCAGACAAACAAAAGTCAAAGTCCCCTCATGACAAATCCTCAGATACTGCCAGCCACCCAGGATATTTTGAAGGCACTAAATAAGCAACCATCATTAGGGGAGAATAAGCCAGTGGAGCTTCAACCAGAGAGGTCCTCTGAAGAGAGGCCGCATGAGAAACTCAGTGACCAGTCAGAGAGTAGTGACCTTGACCTTGACGATGTCAGTACCCCCAGTGGCAGTGACCTGGAAACCACCTCGGGCTCTGATCTGGAAAGTGACATTGAAAGTGAGAAAGAGAAATTTAAAGAAAATGGTAAAATGTTGAAAGACAAAGTAAGCTCTCTGCAGAGCCTGGCTTCAATAAATAATAAGAAAGACCACAGCAATCATTCCATTTTCTCACCATCCTTAGAGGAGCAGACTGCGGTGTCAGGAGCGGTGAATGATTCTATAAAGGCTATTGCTTCTATTGCTGAAAAGTACTTTGGTTCAACAGGACTTGTGGGGCTGCAAGACAAAAAAGTTGGAGCCTTACCTTACCCTTCCATGTTTCCCCTCCCGTTTTTTCCAGCATTCTCTCAATCAATGTATCCATTTCCTGATAGAGACTTGAGACCATTACCCTTGAAAGTGGAGCCCCAATCACCCAGTGAAATAAAGAAGATCCCAAAGGGAAGCTCTGAGTCTCCCTTTGACCTCACCATAAAACGTAAGGAGGAGAAGCCACTTACTCCCCTATCCTCAAAGCCAGCAGCCCCCTCTGCAGCAAGCCAGGACCAGCCTCTAGATCTCAGCATGGGCAGCAGAAGTCGAGCCAGCAGCACAAAACAAGCCGAGCCTCGGAAGAACCATGTCTTTGGAGAAAAGAAAGGAGGTGACCTTGATCAAAGGAAAACTTCAGAGTCCTCCTTGCAGCACGCCAGGCCTACCCCATTTTTTATGGATCCCATTTACAGGTAACAGACTATCCGCTGCCTTTTGGCATCCTTTGGTGCAGGGCAACCTGCCTGCAGATTCAGGACAACCCTGTCCTCATCCCACCATCGCTGGGGTGTTGTCCCACCACCGGGGCATGGGGTGGCCCAGCCTGCATGCTGACCTGTGCCTCCCACCTTAAATCTGAGTTGCTCAGAGCAAACCCCAGTCTGGGAATGCTGCACTCAGCAAGTCTTCATGACTGCCCTCATTGAAGAGAGTCTTTAGTTCAACCTGCATGGCTTGACATGCACGAGTTGAATATATTCTTTTATCCAGAAACAAATTGGGATCCGTGTTGAATGTCTGCTTATTTACTGTGTATTTGCCATCACTGATTTGGCCAAAATTCCTTTTCTTCCAAAGTGTTTCCTGCCTGCCTTGACTGCCCTCTGCCTTTCTCTGGAAATCAGAGAGCCTCTCGCCAGGGTGCCAGTTGCCACCTCTCTAGTTCTTCTGGAATTATGTAGGAGTACCTCATAAGTACAACAAAGCAGCAAATTCGTCCTAAAATGGATAAGAAATGTGAAAATTTAGAGTGATTTCTGCCCTTTCTGTACCATTATTTGAGCAATGGGTTGGTTTACATGGACATTACATTAATATAATTGAAGGTGCATTGTGCTTGCACGTACAAAGCCCAACCAGCGGGCTAGTTAATCTGCTCTACCTTCTGAAATCAATGGGAGCCTTGTTGGCTTCGATGGGTGCACAAGCAGGCAGTCAGTGAGCTGAGGTTTTAAATACCAGTGGTAAAATCCCGACCCCCTCAGCGTTTCCCAGTAGTGCTGAGATGGATCTCGCTGGGATACGGATTTCACCTGCATCCTGTGTACGTCAGCCCCTCTTTGCCCTTTGTCTTTCAGCTCATATATCTGTAAGCAGCCACAATAATGCATCTAAGTTAGTTTAGAGAAATACTAGCCATAAAAATATTTGTCTGTAATATAAATGACTGATTTTACAGCCTACTGTTAGGAAAAAAAAAAAGTTACTGCCATGCAAATGATTTTAATTTATTACTTTATCTGAAAAAGAAACGTTATGGGCAAAGTTTTTGGCAAATGCTCTCACTTGAGACAACAGGTATGCATTGTGAAGAAACAGGATATGATGCTATTTACTGAGATGTTTTTTTTTTTGTGCCAAATTGGTCTCTGTATTAGACCATAGGTTTTCTTTGCACCATATTAATTTTAAATGCCTGAAGCAGTAGAAATAATGATCCGTGTTTTATGGTCCTGCATTGCAAACTAATGAAATCTGTACAAATTCTGGCAGTGCAGCACAAGGCCATTTGTTACCAAGCCTTCCTTTGCTTTGAGTTAATCTACACACAGACAACAGGATCTGTCTCTTAAGCTGTACATCAGTAATAGAAAAAGCAAAAGACCTCCAATTTCCACACTGCTTCTGAATTATCCAGTGTTTCACTGCCTAAATGCCTGCGAGTTGATTGCAATCTTTGCTGCTGGCGTGTCGGATGCAGTGTGTTCCTCCAAGCCCTCCTTTCTCACCCTGCTTGAGCACGGCCATGCCCAAGGAGAGGTTTCCAGGGTGGCGGCTGCGATGTTTTGCATGGGCAGATGAGAAGGGACCTGTTGCTCAAGGCTCCTGCTGCCTTGAATTCCTCTCCTTTGATTGGAGAGCATACTCAGTTGTCTTATTTCTTCACACAAGTGCTCGGTAGTTAGGGATTGGTTCCTATTATAATTATTACCAGTCTTTTTAAATAGGGATATTTCCTGTGTAAATGGTGTAATCTCCCTTTAATCCACAGCCCTCACTTGCAGTAACAAGTTGTCCACAGGAATGGAGAGCTGACTGTACTTCCTTACCATATACGATAGTCTCTGAGAAACAGATTACTTGATGTATAGTTGACTATTTTTAACATGAGTAGTTGTATGATTATTAATATCTGAGACTGATTCATCACAAGCAAATCTAATTTTAACATTTACAGAGTAGAAAAAAGAAAGTTAACTGATCCACTGGAAGCTTTAAAAGAGAAATACTTGAGACCTTCCCCGGGATTCTTGTTTCATCCACAAGTAAGTATTTTGGGAATTTTGATGTTGTAAACAAGCCTGTTGATGCTTCAAAGCAGGTGCAGAGAAATGAATGCAGTCTTAGTCATTTTTGGATTTCCTAAAGCACACAGTTTTTGCTGTACCATTGTGGTGGAAAAGCGTAAGCATTGTTCTGAGCTTCTTGATGTTTTGCAGATGAAACAACATGTTTTGATTATAGAGGAAGCCAGGTTCGAGCTACATGTATGTTTTAGAACCGTGTTCCTCAAAAACTGTACTGTAGACACAACACGTGCAATTACCCATGTCTTCTTCAGCACTCTTCTGTGCACATTGTGTGGAGTCAGTGTTGACTACAAGGAGAAGATGTAGGTTCAAAGTCAGGCCAGAAGAGCTGAGCATCCCAGCTGTTGATATTTAAGGACTCCCAGAAAAGAGATAAAACCTTCCACTCAATGCTTTCAAGTCCCCTAAGCAAATGCTCCATCTCTTTTAGGTAGCTGTTGTGGGCTATAGAATGTGCGTTGACTTTGTAGGATCCCTTCTCCTCGATGCCTGAAGACATGCTGTATGAGAGGGCTGCTGTCTTGTTCACAGGCCATAATCCTGCTGCTTATTTGGTGGATAACAAAAATATAGGAACGTGTCCATAAAATGGTGTACTGGAAATGTGTATGTAGTACAGAAAGAGGACCTGGAACATCTCTCTGCCAAGGAAAGACTGAGACACCTCGGTCTGTTTAGCCTGGAGTAGAGAAGACTAAGAGGACATCTTACCAATACTTATCAGTATTTAAAGGACAGGGGTCCAGAGGATGGGGCCAGTCTCTTTTCAGTGGTGCCCAGCGACAGAACAAAGGGTAATGGGCACAAACTGAACACAAAAAGCTCCGCCTAAACATAAGGAGAAACTTCTTTACTTTGAGGGTGATGGAGCCCTGGACCAGACTTCCCAGCGAGGTTGTGTCTCCTTGTCTGCAGAGATTCAAAATCTGTCTGGATGCAATGCTGGGCACCCTGCTCTGGGTGAAGCAGAGGGTTGGACAAGATGATCTCCAGAAGTCCCTTCCAACCCCTAGCTTCTTGTGATTCTGTAACCTGTATGCAAACTATATGTTGCTTTTCTTCGAGAGCACTGCATCCTTGTTTTTCCTTCTTCCTCCTTGCTCAAGGAGATTTTGCAAAAAATTGGATTTAAATCTTATGCCTGAAATAGAATGTTCTGTATTTGCAAATTGGAACCTGCTGCTGACTATGGGCTGTTTCATCCTAATAATGACACCCCGTATGGGTCTTGTATTTTAACTGCCCAACCAGGAGCTGCTGTCTCTGGTTCAGCTTCCTCTGATTCCTGGTCAAATCTTGCCAATAATCTGCCATGACCTGTTGGTGGTGTTTGGTGGGTTTTTGTTTGTTTGCTTGTTTGTTTGTTTAGTTTTGTTTTGTTTTGTTTTGTTTGTTTTTATAACAAGGGAGTAGTTGTTATGCCCTAAATTGTGTGGAATATATTCTGAAGTATGGGACTTCTGGAGAACCGGGAGGAGCAGCTGATGGTGTGTGTAGTTGCAGATGCACAAACTTAATGCTATGAGATGCTTGGAGAGTGCTTTAAAACATCCTATTCCAGTTGCAGTGCCTGAAGGAAGTGCAAATTATTAATTAATTATTAAAATTACTAAGAATGTATGTACAAGATTTAATAGCTCGGCACCTCTTACTGAGTTACCTTATTTGCCCAAGTTGCAAAGCAAGAAGTAAAAATTCCCATTTCACATCAGATGGTTCTAACGTGCAAGTACCTAAAAAGGAGCTCAATCCTCTTTGTGTCCCCTGGTGTGAAACCAGGCTGGTTCCTCTCCATCAGATGAGTGAATCTGTTGGAGCAGCTCAGGGGCTGTAAGTTAACAGTAAATTACTTAAACGAGGGAATTTTATGTACGGTGTTGATGGAAGAAACGGTATTATTTTGCCTAGTGCCTAGCTCTTCAGAAGGCGTAACTTGATGTCATTTAGTGAAGTTGGATTCACAGGGCTTTGAAGGTTTTGCTGCAAGTCGGTCTGATGACAACAATGGGTAGCGTGGTCAGTGGGTGAGGAAGGAGGGTTTGGGCAAAATGCACCATTAGGAATTTGGCTGAGATGGACAAGGAAGGAGCTGGATACTCTTCTACATAGTGTTATGTGACTTTGAGGCACATGGGGAACTGGAGGAGGGTTACTGGGAGTTGGGGTGAGGATGCCATAAGCGTGCAGATGAAATGGAGGCATTGAGTATTTTGCCATTAATGGGCAAAATGTTTGGATATAATCCTATGCATTTGTCACTGAGAGCAGGTTAAATTTATTGTTGGTGTCTGAGGAAGGTCCCAGTGTGGTCACCAAGTCCTTCAGTGTGAGCAGGAGGTGTTGGATGCCACCTGCCTACCATGGTGCCAGCCAAGGTGGGGCAGAGCCAGCACCCTTGGGCAGAAGGCAGGGCTAGTTATGCCCCCACACTGCTGAACACATGCACGGGAGTGCACAAATATACCCTTTATACCTTTTTGCCACATTTGTCATTGTGCACTAGGAAAAAAAAAACCAAACAACACAGTGAAGACTGGCTTTTGGTTTATCACTTACCTAGCTGCTAGGGATAACATCTTTAACTTGGTGTGAGATGGATGGGTACAAAGGTCATGAGTGTAACATGCACTTAATACATTGTAAAAGAAAACTAAACCACCATCACGTCCTGTCAAAAAAGTGCATGCCAAAAGCTGCTTTCTTGCAGACTTTAATAGGAAGGAGTCTGCTGTTCGCAGAGGCAGAGTTTGGCTCGGTGTTTATAGAGGACTGGGGACTGGCTTGCAGAAAAGCTGTTTTTCCTTTACAGTCCTGTTCACCCCTGTAAAAGTACAGGTGTGGAGTGTACTGCAAGTTTTCATTTTCTGCTGGCAGGTTTTATCTATGTAAAATATGAAGAAAATTATTTTTTGTGTGCTACAAGATCATGTTGCTGTAGGTGAGTTTATTTTTGAAACTTGCCATCTGAAGAAACAAGAATTTATTTTTTTTAAAAAAACTGGGTAATACAACAGCTAGTAGATGGATCTTTAAAACAGGTTTCTGAAGGTGATATTAAAGACATAAACCCTGCAGTCCTTACCCTGTCCCTATCTGGGCAAAATTCCTTCCAGTGGTCCTAAAGCTGTGAAAATTAGATCATTTAACTATATTTCATAGTTATTTTCCATTACAAGGATTGCATTTTTAGGGAGGGAACACCCCAATGCAACAAATCATTCAGAATAACATTTTAATTAGTGTCTTTAAATAAAATCTTAATTAGTAGATTGATTGCAATGAGGGTTCCAATGCAGGAATAATGTGTTGTTTTTGTTTCAATTTTGCTCCCAGTTCCAATTGCCTGATCAAAGAATTTGGGTAAGTTCATTGCTTATATTTTTGATTTAATCATTGTGAAATAAATTGAATAAGAAAAATATAATATGAAAGATAACTTACCACTCAGTTACGGAGCATGCCATGCTTTCCTACAGAGTGTTGTAAATCTAGCAGATAAATATCCTCTTATGACAAATTGGCTTTATTTTTACCTACCTAATCTTGCCGGGTTTATCTGGTGAAGGCAATGGGAGCTATACCTGAGCAAGGGTTTCAAAATGCAGACTTTGTTTATATTTAACTGAAATTGTTCCAATCTGTTTCCTTCAGAGATTGCAGCAAAATTTTCAGGCTGAAATCTTGTTAGATTGCAATAGTTATAAATATTTAATCTGCATTCAAGGCATTAAAACACAAAGCCTCAGAGGACTTCACATTTCTATCTAGTGTTGACTTCAGTGGGAGTTAGTTACTTTAACAGCTTTGAAGTTTTGAGCTTAATTGCTTATTGCTGTACTTAAAGCAGAAATAAAACACCCATTTATTTGCTGTGTTTGGGTCAAATTTGTCCTGTGTGTATACTTACATCATCCCCCTTATGCAAATGAGAATTGTGCATTTAGCACTACAGGGTAAATTTGAGCTTGTTCTTCTATTTTTATAAAATGTTATTTTTAAGACATTCAAATTGTTCATCATATTGAACAATTTGGATGAAAAAAAAAAGAAAAAAAAAAAAAACAAAGCAAAACAAAACAAAAAACCCCACAGCAACTGCTTTTGCAGATGCAACTCAAATAATGCTGTGTTTTGCTCTTGCATTGCTGGCTCCTGAGCTGCAGCACTGAACCCATAAATACTTGTCCCAGATTTTTCCATGGGACAGTTCAAAGCAGTGATGGACCTTTGCTTTGTGTACACATGGCTTTTAATCCCATTTTCTTCCTGTAAAGTGATGGTTAATGCAGCTGCAAAAGATGCACTGGGATCTTGAGCTGAAAAGAGTTAAGCAGGCACCCTAGGACTTGTGTGAGCACCCACGGACGCTGAATGAGCTCAACAGATAGGAGGTAGGGTTAGATGCCAGACTTGGAGAGCACTAGAGGTGGTTTCTGACCATTTTATTTCAATACAAGGAAATCAGTGTAGCATGTAAATAGGCTCTGACAGGATTTTGTTATTTGGCCCAGGAAAGTCGCTCTGTTTGGACGTATTTGAGACGCTGAAAAACCCAGTGCAGCCTATTTCTTCTGTCTGCTTTCCTTGACATTGGCTTGCTCCTCAAATTTCCATTTTCCTGCTTTTTTTTTTTTTTGTGTGTGTGAACATGTGTGTCCTGGCCATGCTAGTGCTCTGAACAGCTGCAGCAGAAATAGGTATTTAAAACGTAAAGTGCCTAGAGAAGGATGCTGATTCATGGATGAATCTTCATCTTGAGAGACTTGAATATATCACAGGAGCCTTTCTATCTCAATTCACAATTGCATGCGCCATATATTTCAGGATTATTTCAGATGGTTTTTCATTGTTTGGCAGGAACCCTGCCAAACAAATACAAATCAACAGGCAACACCCTCTCTTGAACGGATCACAATTTATTTAGTCTGTAGACTGTTTCATCCCTTTCTGGTCCCATCAAGGGAAGGCTGCCATAAAGAGGTTCAGACTTTATTTGCAATAGCTTTATAGAGAATCATTGTAAATAACTAAAATAATTTTACAAATATATGAAATTTGGTGAGTGCATTAACAAAGCTTTTATTTTACTGGGCTTATTATAGGGCATGATTCATTCTGTTGAATCAGCTGTATCACCACCAACTTAATTAACACAGAGAAATTCTGGAGCTATATTGCACATCAGCAGGAGTTTCTCACTGCTGCTTCATAAAGCTCAGCCACATGTGATAGGTCTGTTGGACGTGAATAGAGCTCGGCCAAATTCCGTGGCTAGATGTCCAAATACAGTTTCAAGATGACAATTTCAAAAGTTGTAGTTCTTAGAGGGAGTTTTAAAGCTCAAATTGGAGAGAAAGAAATCTGGGGCTTTGGTAGTTGGGTTTTCAAGATTTCTCTAAATAATACTAGTAAAAATAGAAAGCAAACATTTGAACAGTTTTTCTTTCCCATGAGTTACAGCCATAAGTCAGTTGTTTTTGCGATAATAGCAATGAAGGAGTCACGTTTGTAAGACATGAGGTCATGTAATTCATGACATTGTCTGCTAGATTATTTCCTATCATCAGGTTATTCTTAAAAGGCAGCAACAACAAACCTTTGCTTTATTTATGCCACTTTTTTTTCTTCTGCTGGTTAATAAATTTTCAGACAAACATTCAAGGCCCCTGCTGATAATATCTTGCCCACTGAAATGTTTATAAATACTTGTTTTAGCCGATTATGGTAATGTCTGCATTTTTGAGTCGGAGCTGGGGAATTGTGACTGCATATTAGTTTGCGTCAGTAGGAGGTTAATAGCCTCTCAGGGAGCAGGAGGGAGGTGGGGGAAAGCTGCTTCCTTTTCCAGACATCTGGACACAGATAGAATCAACAACTCTTATATATGTAAATCAAAAGTTACTGTTCTATATAAAATACTGTCATTCACTGATCTCAGATTAGGAGCAGACATGACTTGTCCATAAGGCAGTGGCTGTATGTAAAATACGTAATAGGATCTTCTCACTCTCCTACCTCCTCAGAGAGCTCTCCCCATGGACATGGCAATTACGCTGATCCCATCCTTGGGGTCAAGCTGTGCCTTCCTCCCCATGGTTCAGAGACCACTGCAGCCCTTGGGTGCTCAACTGGGGTGCATACCCCTCCCCAAAGTGCTCCCCAGCAGCTCAAGCCACATGCCTGCTTCCCTGGTGGCCCTCAGGGACTATCCCCAGAGAGATAAGGTGGCTGTGAGCACCTACCTAACCTTCCAGGACAGATGCTGTTGGTAACAGCTTGCTCCAGGAGTTTGGTGGATTGCTGACCAGTAGCATCTCCATGGCCAACACAGTCCCTGTGGAGGCAAGTCTTGCTTTGCAATCAGCTATAAAGGTGTTTTGAAGTGAGAGCTGCTTTGGTTGTGTTTCAGCTGAAAGAGGGAGTTTGTGGAAGAGGGAAAGTCATCTCCTGGGTTAATGGTTACTCTTAAGAAAACCCCAAAACCTTGGAAAAAAAGGATAGGAATAAACTAGTGATTTGTACAATCATTGAAGATTATCAGTGAGCCCTCCTTGAGGTGTCACTGGGATGTGAACTGTGGCATATGTCTGTAAATTACATAGGAAGAAGGGTGCCCAGGAAAAGAGCAAAGTTTGGGACTGTTTAGTGAGAATAGCTAAATCCAAAGCTGACTGTGAAGAGTTTGCAGAAGATTCACAGAAAGCTGAGTCACCAGGGATTAAAATAGCCATAAAAAGCAATGTCAGTAAGTACCTAGTAATACTGAGGAGTGTCATTCAGGGAAAAGATCTGGAAGTTGATAGTTTTATGAAAGTATCATCCAAGTGCTTAGCAGAAACAAATAGAAAACATCATTCCGTTATACTGGCTTTAGGTCTTGATTACAGCTGAAATGTCTCTCAAAAAGGACTTAGTAGAATTAGAAAAGGCACAGAAAAGTGCAACAATGATGATTAGAGGTAGGAAACGGCTTCTATGCAAAAAGAGACTAAGTAGATTTTGATTTTTTCAGCTTGGAAAAGAAACTCCCAAGGGAGCTGTGCCTCAGCTCTATGAGACCATGAATGGTGAGCAGAACCTGAATGAGAAATGGTTATTCATTAGTTTTAACAATTCAAAAAAAAAAAATAAAAATGGGGGGCACCCAGCTGAATTATCAGGCAAAAGGCTTAGAAGGAACAAAAGCCAGTGTCTTTTCATATGCACCTAATTAAACCGGTGAACTCTCCTTGACAAAAATAGAAATGGATTCAAAAAGGATTTAGCCAAATGAATGGAAGCAGCAGCACCAATGGCCATTCAACA
Source organism: Merops nubicus (assembly GCF_000691845.1). Lineage (NCBI taxonomy): Eukaryota > Metazoa > Chordata > Aves > Coraciiformes > Meropidae > Merops > Merops nubicus. The sequence goes on along the minus strand of NW_008620769.1, from coordinate 17,398 downwards.
CGGTCATCGAGATGCAACCTCCAGTTAAGGCTCTTGCACCTTTTAATGCTGGTGCGTGACAGAAGACACTGGGGAGAAGGTCTGTCCCTTGCCTGCCCTCCTGAGCATCCCCTGCGGCCACTGCTGGAAACCAGGGTACATGCTTCCCAAACGTGTGTGTCACAGTTTTATCAGTCCTGCTAGGGTTTGGTGCCTCAGTTAGTCCTTGGTGTGACAAAGCCCAGATTTTGTTTTACTCAGTTAATATTTTCCAGTAGGCTGATGAGCAGGGGCTGTTTATGTGTGCATAAAGTAATAGAGCTTGTCATGTGGCTGTGGTGGCAGGATTTTGTGGGCTGTAACAAGCCCATGCAGCCCAGTTGCCCATCTCATGATAAGGATTTGCATCCTGATGGCCCTGAGCACCAGCATGCTCCAGGACGTCCTAAGAAAATGCCCAAATTTTGGTCCTTCCGAGCCCTATCTCCAGCAGATAGTAACAGCTATAATTCTCCCAGTAGCAGTGGAGTGAGATCAGCTCGCATCAGCAAAGGCTTGGGGCCAAGCACTTCCCATTGTTGCTGATGCTTTTCTTGAAAATCATTAATCATACCAGGTAACTACACAGATCAGTCATTAAAAAAAAAATCAACCAACAACAAACACAATAGTCACTCCTACGGCGAGAAACATATTTTGGGAAAGCGAGTAATACTTTAAAATAATTGGAAGTGCTTGTGTTTCCTCTGGATGAGGGATTTAAGATTAGATGCTGATTTCATACCTATTTTGGGACTGATGTAATCCTGGAGGCAGCGTTGGAGGTTGTGCTGGTCTGCATCGCCGCACATGAGAGAGGAATCCGTCTCAGTTTCTCCTCTGCAAAATCCTGGAAATAAGAACTAAAAAAAATAAGCATGACTAAGCCATTTTAAATGTAATGGGGAAGATAGTTGCTTTAATATATTATTGTAGGGGACCGTGTGCATGAGAAATGGTGATCCAAAAATGATTGAAACCCACTAGATAATGAAGCTGACTTGAATATTAAATATGCATAAATAAAACATTTATTATACTTCTCAGTGCCCTTATTATTCTTCACCATAAATATGTGCTATCATAACCCATGCACTGTCTTGTCACTGCTAATCAGCCCGAAGGCCAAAGGTCATTTTTCATTCAAGCCATTTATTTTCCTCAACTGTGAAACAGATGAATAAATTCTTGCAGAAAACAATTAGAAGGAATTAAAGGCAGTGGAAAGATTATTGTAAAAGATTTAAGAATCAATTCTGACTAAAGAAAAAGGTGAAGTCATATAAAAAGAAATATATGGTAATGTTGAATTGTATGGGTTGATAATGACATCTCACTGCTGAGATAGAATTACCTCCTCTCCCAGCAGCATCATCATTACATATCTCACGCCTGTGATCAGTACATGTCAAAATCCTTCATATTGACAAATGTGCTGTCCACTTGCATCTGTGGAGAATGCTTTAGCAGCTGAGTGATTATGAATCAAACCCCAGAGCTTACAGCCCCTACTGCCTCGGAATGCTTTCACATTTGTTGCCTGACAAGTAAATGTATCTTGACTTCCCTCTGAGATTTTTTTTTCCACCGTGTTTGATGAAAGACATTTGGCAAATTGGCAGTGGTACCCTGTACATTGCAATTTGTACTCAGCATTAGGAATCTGAGCATGAAATGAGAGGGCAGGCTACAGGCTAAAGGGAAAAAAACCCAACCCAAAGGCAGAGCTAACCAGCGTGTGAATGGGCAACGAGACAAATGTACATTTCTGCCCATTGAAACAAATTTTTTTTAAAAAAAACAACAAACGTGCAATTCTCCCCATTCAAATACAATTTAAAAACAATGAACAATCATAGCCATGCCTTCTGGATTTTGAAGAATGAGCTCTAAAGGTGTTCCTAGCTGAGGAGCATGCACTGTCTTGTCTCTCATAGAGTTTCCTCCTTCGTTACAAGCAAGGTATTCCACAGGGTTCACGCTGTGGGTTCTATGCTCTGTAGGTGAGATCTCGTGGGTTGTTTTTTTTCATTTGTTAGTGAAGTTCTGAAGAGGCAGGTGGTTAGTCTCACCTCACTGAGTTCAGACTTAGAGAGTTCAGCAGCAGGCTTGAACTCTCTAAGTCTGAGGTTTTGGAGCAGTTTTTCATGGTCAGTTCCAGACACCTTGAAGGAAGCCATTCTCCAGGAATTATTTGATCCCCACTGCCTGAAAATTCCAGATGGCTAACCAAGAGTGGAGACATCCCAAATTACATAGGGTTTACAAGCAACTAAAGGTAGAGCAGGAATATTAAGAGGTTGTAGAAAAACAGGGTAGGCATCTAATAGGTAACTCCAACACATAGCACCACAACCACCAAAGCTTCATTTCTTATGGATTTATCTCATGAGCTTTAGCTGGGATAGTCAAGAAGATTGGACTGGTTGGATGTGACTGGGACATTGACAGAGCCTTTCTGGATCTAGCTAGTTGAAGACCTTGGTTGTGCTAGAGCATTCATAAGGTTTCTTCTGCAATAATTGCCCCCTGAAATTCTTTTTTAAAAAAAAAACAAAAACAAAACCACAAACTGTAGGAATTTGGTTATTGTTGAGCTCTCTATTTTTTTTTTCTGCTGATTTGGTGAAAAATGGCCAATGGTACCAGTAGATGGGATGCACAGACTCATAGGCACACACACAGAGCGTGACTGCATACCTAGAACTTTATAGAAGCTGAGGCTTAAAAATAAGAAGAAATGAGCACTGGCTTCACGAAGATTTTGTGTGGAAGCAGCTTCCTGTTCCAGCAATCAGGCCAGGAGCTCTGCTGCGTGCTGGCCTTGCGGAGACCCAGCACCCCTCTGTAGCAGTTACGGACATTACTCCAAGTGGGACAACATCATGGCCACCACCTCGCCTCATGTGCCCCATAATTTTCCAGACTGCAATTCTCCATTGGCTTTTTTTTTAAAAAAAAATGTATTTATTTTGCCTCTTGGCAGTGCGTGTTCTTTGCGTTTTGGGATTCCAGTGAGGACGGCAAGCCGAAGCAGTGCTCAATGTGATGGGTTCTGTGCCATCTTCCATTGCAGATGTCCGCTATCGAAAACATGGCCGAAAAGCTGGAGAGCTTCAGCGCCCTGAAGCCGGAGGCCAACGAGCTGATCCAGTCGGTGCCGTCCATGTTCAACTTCCGCGCCCCGCCGAGTGCCCTGCCCGACACCCTGCTGCGGAAGGGCAAGGAGCGCTACACCTGCAGGTACCCCCAGGCTGCCCTTCCCAAACCCCCCCTCGGACGGTCGACCAGGCCCTCGGGGCTCTCTGTGCCCAAGAAAACATGAAAAGTGTTTCGCTTTGGAGTTCTCATTTATTAAATTACTGTCATTATGAAACAAAGAGCTAGCCCTGTATCACACCGGTTTGATAAATGAGGTGGAAACTATTATATAAACAATTCTTTTTTCCAAATTTTCTCATCACTTTCATATGCACAAGTGTGCTTTCATTATTGTTTTTTTTGATCATAAACTACAGACGTGTTTTTTTTCTCAGGCTTCTGGGTTTAATATCCAAAGGGACCAGTGATAAAATACATGACTTATTAGGACTTATGTGTACAGACTTAAAAAAAAAAAATACAATGAAGATAGTCATTATACGTGCAACCAAAATGAATGGGAGCTTTGTCGAGGAGAGTAGAATTAGCTGTGTGGATATTTTGAAGGCTTATACATCACCTTGTGAAAAAATAAATGGGATGTTAGAAGTGAAGGGATGCAATCTTCAAAGTCGTCATGTGGAGCAGCCAGCTCCTTCATTCACTGGAGACAGTGCTGGGTGTGCTCCGTCCCTGTGCAAAAACTGGGCTGAATGTCATTAATAGAGCTGGGCCAATTATAAACTGAGCATTAATATGTAACTTGGATGAACAGGGGTGGCATATGATAATTCTTTTGTTGCCATTATTTTTTCCCATGACATATTATCGAGGTTGGAGAATGGTTTTTAAATTGCATTATTTAGGTCTCTATATCATCTCCAGAATGCACAGGCGTTTGACACCGGCATATCGGTTTATCTGATCTTTTTGAAAACATGTCACCTTCTTTCAAGACATGTTGTTATAGAAACATACCTTGATGGATTAGGTCTTTGAGTCTTGTCTGCTCTGATCCTATTCAATGCGCAGAATGATGTCACATTTGCTGACACATAGAATTGGTTGAAAGGTTTGAAATTTGCTTACATGGAGGCAGAGATTCAAGGCTTTAATAACAGATTCACTTGATTCCAAAACTGAATGTGACAGATAATCACCTAGTGAGCTTAGAAATTTGGGGTTATCTTTAAAACTGATAGGTTTTCAGATACCCCTAGCTTATGCACAAGAAGAGCCAGTCAGTGCCAGCAATTCCAGTTCCATTCTTAGGGGTGTGTGTCTCAATCACATTTGCAGAATGCTTTTATTGAAAAGTTGTTACACCAAAGCAATGCCAATAGCACCGTATATTAATGATTCTGTGCATCCAGTGCAGCTCAAACTGGGATGAAGCCGTTGAAGGTTACGGTGTCTTATCAAACCTTGTCTTATCACAGATACTGCGGCAAGATTTTCCCAAGATCTGCAAACCTAACACGCCACCTGAGGACGCACACTGGAGAGCAGCCCTATAGGTACCGTGTCTGTGGCGTGGTCAGGGAATGAGTGCTCACAGCCTTGCTCAGCCAGCTCCACCTCTCGCTCGTTAGCAGCCTGTCAATGACCCACCATTGTGTTTTGGTCTCAAACAGGGCTTTTTGTGCTGGTCTAGACAAGAGCAGCTGCATTTGGTGCTACAGCATTGGAGCTGCTGATGTGGGGGAAACTTTTGGTCTTAGTGAAATCCTTTTGGCCCAAGCACGATCCACAAGTCCTGCCTTTGCCTCACAAGATAGCTGACAATGC
>NW_008620769.1:1140-12420 GCF_000691845.1 Merops nubicus | reverse complement strand
AGTTATTTTCAATAGGGCTCATGGCTGTTTTTTCCCTTTCAATTTTTTTTTTTTTTTTTTGTAAGAGCTCTGAGGTGTTATTTACAGCCTAAAGTTGGGTGTTTCAACAGTCATCTGATTTCTGAAAGGTTCTCCTTGGAAAGTTACTCTGTTTATTTTCTTCCTGCCTAATCTGGATCCTTTCTGAGGTCTGCTTAACCAAAACCCATGTGGGTATACTCTCCTGTTGATAAGAATATGTATGTGATATTGTATCCAGGACAGTCATGTGCAGAAATGTGTATAGAAGCTTCACCTTATTGAAAATGAAAGACTAATTTAACTAAACTGGAAAGAAGCCAGTTCATGTTCCAGTAAAACAAATACACCAATTTCTGCATTTTATGAGCTGTAAAGAGCAGAGTAGCTCATTGTTTGTGAGGAAACAATATGGGTTTTGCCTTGAGTCTCTTTAGGAGATGAGATTCACATCTAATTTCATTGAAGGAAGGTTTTGATATATGTTATACCCGTCCACTACATAAAAGCCACGAGCAATTAGTAGCATAATGGACTATTTCAGCACTGAAAAAAATTTGACATCATTGACAAGGGCAAGAGACAAGCATGGGAGAAGGAAAAGATTGAAAAACTGAAGTGCTGAAGACTGTTGGCTACTTGCCAGACACAGAATTTGGAATAGTTATAGTATGACTTAGTAATGGCTTAAAGAGCAATACAGTAAAGGCTTTAGGGACTCCAAATCACTACAGAGTATGAAAATTGATGCCTCTGGTACCAGAGTGATAGACTAAACTACTCACATTGGCACAGTATTAAAGGTTGGGATTGTTTATTGCTGTTTTTTGCAAGATAACCGAATTTCCTCTGGGATTAGCAATCGAGCAAGCTAATTCCTCAAGAAAAGATTTAATCACACAGTGTAATTTAGAATAGGAAAAGAAATAGCCCCTTTTTACCTTATTTGAGCATTAGAAGAGATCTGTTTCATGTTTTTTCCAAAAGTGTTTTATTGTATTGTACTGGCAGCACATGAAACAATGGAGTTATTGCTCTACTGTTTTCAAACTTCCCAACTTTGCGTGCAAAAGTTTTAAAAGCATGGGAATCAATTACCCTAGCTAATTTGATGCCATTAACTCTAAAATATTGTGCTTATTCCGAAAGGCAGTATTTAAAATTTAAAGCTTAAGGTGAATTAAAGCTAAAAAGCCCACCATAGAAGTGATGTCTCTATTCCAAGAGCACAGCGCTCCAGTTATTCAGCCAGAACTTGTCTTCATTTCCGGGAGGATTTACTTCATCAGAAGGTGTTTCAGGTCTCCTAGGATAAATCTTACATTTCCAGCTACTAACAAACCCCTTTTCTACCCACTTGTTTTGTTTATTTTTTCAGATGCAAGTACTGTGACCGATCCTTCAGCATATCTTCTAACCTGCAGAGACACGTCCGTAACATCCACAATAAAGAGAAGCCATTCAAGTGTCACTTGTGCGACAGGTGTTTTGGTCAACAAACCAACCTCGACAGGCATCTAAAAAAGCATGAAAATGGGAACATGTCTGGTACGTATGCTTTTTCCCTCCCCAGCATGCCCTCTGTACCACCAGCATTCCTACACAGAGAGCGCAGTTCACTTCCAACGCTACTGAGTGTCATTGCTCTGTGCTGTCTGCTCCAATAAAGGGCTTTTTGGAAAATATGTAAGTGCCTAAACTCTGCTGGTGTTTAAAGTGCTTTGAAAATCCCAGCATAAACTCTACCCTTGTATAACTTAATACCACTGGATGATGTCTTTTCTTTGGTTTTAATTAAGCCAACCATAGCATTTTGAGAACAGACTGGGAAAATTGGTTTAATCCCATCTCCACAATCATTTGGCTCTCAATAGGAGTCCTCGATTTAGGGTCTCAAGGGGCACTCTAAAAAATTTTCTTGGCACCTTCCGAAATATTCCCACTACCAGGAGCTGAAAGGCACTAGCTATTATGGAGGTAATGGTGCCTCCCAAGCCCCAAAGCAAATCAGTCACCTCACAGTAGCAGCAAAGGCAGCAGCAGGTAGTGGATATGAGTGGTCGGGTTTAGGTATCTGCAGGGTTTAATAAAAACCCTGTCTGCAGGTTTTTCAGTCTCCTGGAAATCACCAGGTACATGCAGTGAATGCAGAGCTGTCTCTTCCCCAGTGCTCAGAGAAAGACGCCTGTCACTGATCTCTCGGCGCCAATGAACCTGGGTGATTATGTCAATGGCTGCTCCACATTTTAAGCAAATCTGCATAATTAGTAGCTGAAATGAAGTTCCGCTTGCTCACTTCAGCCATTGGTCTAACACAGTTATTGACTGACAGTGTTGGAGCAGCAAGGGAACAGGAGGGAGATGTTGAAATAGATACTTGGCAGAAGTGATCATAAACCATAGAAAAGGCACCCAGCATGCAAGCGGTCATTTTGGCTGGAAACCACCTTTGCCTATGGACAATAATGCTTCCCTTCTAATTACTGGATCTATGGCCAAAAGCTGATGGATCACTGTGACCAACTTTTTCTGGCTCTCACCATTTTAACCATTGTTTCAGTTTGATTGAAATGGTAAAATATAAAAAATGACAAGGAGTAACAACAGAAGTCCTCTGTTTTGCGTTAAGGTACTGCAACTTCTTCACCTCACTCAGAACTGGAAAGCACAGGGGCAATCCTAGATGACAAGGAAGACTCTTACTTCACAGAAATTAGGAATTTTATTGGAAACAGCAACCACAACAATCAGTCCCCCCGAAACTCAGAGGAGAGGTGAGTTGTGACTGATCTACCTTCAAAAGGTGCCACTCTTCCAGATTAACTCCCATTTTTCACTTTTTTTTTTGGATGATGTCTGGAGGCAGAGTTGTTTTAGCAGTCAGAGTGCTCCAGTGTTCATCTCGGTGTCTTATGAAGAGAAAAGTATTGATTCCTTCCCCATCATGCACGAGCATATTCCCAGTGGCAGATGCTGGACAGAAAGTTCAGCTATGAAGACATTTCTGCTTGTATCAGGAGGTCTCATTTTCACATTCCCATCATTGATTTCAGTCTGTTGAAAAATTCCCTCATTTTACGTTCACAGCAGAACAGGTGAATCCTGTGGCTAAATGTAGACAGCCTTATAATTTAAATGCAGTATAGATGTGTCATTAATAAAGTAGAGTAAGCTAAATTCTTGGACCAAATGGAGGTTTCTAACTGAAAGTCCTGTCCCATAAGTAACTCAATCCCAAGAAAGATGCTGACTAGTAAAAAGCCTGTGAGGCTGTAGGTGGGCGTTTGTAGTCTGCAGTGAGACCTTTTCCTGTTAAGATTTATTAAGCATATGAGTGTTTCAATTCTTCTGAACTAAGAAAGGCAACTGCTTCGAAATATTTTCAGCTAATAAAAATGCAGCTAAGCAGAAAAGGCTGTAGCATGGATACACACATCAGATATACATATTTCTTTGAGGCTGGTTTTGCATTATGCATTATTTGCACTTTTGAACTGGCGTTACATTATCAGCATCCCAAATTTCTTACTGTTGGTGACAAACTTCACTGTCTTCTCAATTTCCAGATGCTTTTGTGAAGGGATGAAAATGGTGGACGTAACACAATTTCCCCGAAAGTATTGGATTAAGTGATTACATGCATATTCAAATTTCATTCCATCTTGATTGGCAATGAAGGCTTGGGATTTTTCCTTTGCACATCTGGTCTCAACATGTCCTCCGACAGGAAGTCAGCAAAGTGGAAAGGTTGCTTGGTTGTGCAGTGTTTCCTTTCTAAATTTGGCACTTCAGACTGCTCTTGATGGATACTTTATCCTGGGCAAATTGCTGCATTTGAAAGCATAATTAGAGAATCTGTTTTCTTAATCACATGGCTTTTGTTACTTTGGTTGTAGTCCATCTCCCTTTCATTTCTAGCAGCCTCAATTGAGCATAACAAGCAAGCTGGCAAACCAAACCATGCTCAACAATTTCTTATTCCCGCCTATTTTATTTAAATAAAAGATGATAAAGAGATATTGCTCTGATTATCTTAGAGGGAGGTGGCTGCTTTAGCTCTCCCAACTCTGCACAGCCTCAGATTTTTTCATACTGTGATACAAACATTCCCTAGCTTCATTTTTAATGCAATTCTAAACTCGTGACAATCCACAGGAATTTGCTCGCAATATAGATGAAACTCTATTATGATTAGGAAAACAATGTTTTTATTGCATAAGAAGCCAGCTTTCACTTGTGAACACTCCATAAGAAAGTTCATCTGTTGGAACAGCAAGTCAAACACTAAGGATGGGTTCATCCTTATCTTGCTCAGGCTTTTGGTCTATTCTATATTGTCCTGCACAGTTTGAAGCACACAGAGTCTAGAGCGAACTACAGGCGGACAATAAAGTTTCCATTTTTATAACTGTATTCCTGGAAGAGTGAGGACCTTTTGCACAATGAAAACAATAGATGAATCAAGGCCTCCATGCTACGTCACGCAGTGGAGCAGATACAGTGCTAGCGTGAATTCATGTGGGTGGCTCCACCAAGTTCAGCGTTTTTACACCACCAGTACCTCTGGCCGTGCATTCGATGACACAGGGATGACAAAGTTTTTTAACTCTCCTTTAGTGTGGTGGACACGATGCCACTGCAGGTGCTCAGAATCTTCCGAGGATTCTGAGCCTGTTAGCAAATAAGCCCGTACCTCAGCGTGGGTATTATGTCCTTGATCAAATTCCTTAGGAAGTAGTTAAGAGAAGTCATTGTCTGAACGCAAAGGACAATGTAATAACAGAAGGTAGGCCAAAAGGTTTTCCATGTGCATATTACTGTATTTACTCATTTAAAAATAATAAATGCACTTAAAATCCTATATAACCTTTCTTATCATGACTTCTTGCCCTTCAAATCAGTCAATAACGTAGTTCAGCATGGTGGCAATATTGCAGACCACTCTTCAGGTCTTCAGCTGAAGTCCAGTAGGTTCCCATGTATGTAATCCATATATTCAGTGGAGTAGTATGGCTTCCAAATGGATGGTAGTGTGCAAAATTAATTATGTTTGTAACTTTGACTTTAAAACTCTGAATGCAGTATTGGATGTCATTTTTGAAAACGCCGGATCTGCTTTTCAGAGTTTCTTGGCCCCTACAGCCTCTGTTAAAAGGCATTGAGTTGTTTTACCCGGACTACTTATATGATTGGAAACATGAGATGAAGTAAGGCGTGAGAAAATTTGGAATGGATATCTGAACATACCTCTGTTTGTACAGTAGTTTTAGCAGGATAACAGAAAAACCCCATGCTGATGGTACTGTAACGTCCCACTAATTTTTGCATTGAATTTTCTCCAATACTGCCTAAACTTCTAAAGCTAAACAAGATGTAAAATACAGAAATCACTTTATTATACTGGGACAGATCCTTTTCAGATCTCCCTCCATCAATCTGCTGGTGAGGAGCTTTCATAACTGATTTCCGATTATTGCGTGAGTTTGTTTTGGTACTTGCAGAATGAATGGCAGCCACTTTAAGGATGAAAAAGCCATGGTAGCCAGCCAGAACTCAGATTTGCTGGATGATGAAGAGGCGGAGGATGAAGTAATGATGGATGAAGAAGATGAAGAGAGTGAAATTGCGGGGAAGGCAGTCAAGGAGCCTATTACGAGTGACATGCACGAGGGGACTCCGGAGGAAGATTACGAGGAAACGAGTACCCTGGACATGAACTGCAAAGCTTCCCCTGGCAGGTTGGTTCCTTCCGGGTATTGGTGTGCCCGATAGATGAAATAAAAACAATAAACCATACAAGAGTGCCAGCATCAAACTGTGTGCGTGGGAACTGGTCCGAAGTAGCCAGCTTCCCAGTTACAATAGCAACGTGTATCTGTGTTTGGGTCATTACCAGCCTGTTTTCAGTCTCTTCGTGTGATCTGTAGCCCTTGAGAGGAAAAATGAGTGTGCTTGGGGAGCTATTGTCGGGTTCTGGGTTAGACAGGAAGTGTTCTTGGGAGAGACGTTATCTGCTCCACAAGCTGACCTGAGTCTCTCATAATGGCCTGGTGAAAGACCTTGGAGACATCTGGTGAGAGACTCCCTCTCCCACTGCCCACCCTCTCCTCTTTAGAGGAGAAAGGGGCATGTCTTTTATTTTAGGATCACAGTTCCACAGGGCAAGGTGGCTTATGATTTTTCGAAAAACAAGAACTTGCTCAGATGTGTAAATTGGAGAGGATGAGGGAACGCAGAGAGAATAGTTTAATTAACACTAAAACCTCTGTGGTGTTCTTGTAGGTATAAAGAGGAAGAGTATAATAAGACTGGACTTTCAGCTTTGGACCACATAAGGCACTTCACAGATAGCCTCAAAATAAGGAAAATGGAAGAAAATCAATATAGTGAAGCTGAATTGGCAGCTTTCAATACTTCCCAGCTGCCAGAGGACCTAAAACAACCGTTGTACAGGAAATCCAAATCCCAGGTAAAAGCCTAACTCAGTTAAAGTAGTATTGTCACCAGATACTCAGAGGATTAAAGTGTTAGTGTGTGGCAGGCAGGGTTGTTCCAGCTTGGTCAGACAGGGCTGTGCTCCACATTCACGAACCTCAGCCTGCCCCGTGCTCCCACCGCACCTGAGAGATACCTGGCCCTGATAATGGAGGATTTTCTTACCTTTTTTCTGTTTTTTACCAAGAAATGTCATGAAACCTCAGATCAGAAATAGAGAAGTAGTCCCACTTTGCTTTCAGACAGCTGATGCCATGAACTTAGCTGCAGCCTTGCAGGGAGGTGACTCAATCTTCTGGCTGGTTTGGCATTTTTTTTTTAAAGTCTATTGGATATTACCACCTCTAGGTCCTCAGCATGCTTTTAAAACAGCAATAACTAGACTGATACCCTGGTGCTATTTCTTGAATTAGTTTTTAAACATTAATTAATTATTGGTCTTTTTACTCCCTTTAAAAGATTCCTGTTTAAAGAAATTTAGAATATGCCTGTAGAAAAGGTCAGCAAAGGACACTGTAGTGTTCAGTGAACTACAGGACCAGCCAAGGGATAATGTGATTCCTCAGGCCCTTGAAAAGAGCCTCCTGTGCCAACAGTCTGAAGGCAAAGGAGACTCTGGGACCTTGTCTGCTATCAAAGCTTTCTCAGAGCTTCGTGAAGCCAGATGAAAGCAGAAATTATAATTGCTATTAGTGAGTCAAAAGTGCCAGTGAAAAGGTTGACAGTGGCTGTACCTAACGTGTTTGGATATTTCTGAAGTAAGCTGAGAACAGCAGTCGTAGCCGATGCTGCCCCAGCCACATAGGGGTGGCAGGGCTCCAAGCTCCAATCGGCGCTGCAGGATCATGACCTCCTTGTCCTCCTTCTGTCCCCATCCAGGCGTATGCGATGATGCTCTCTCTCTCCGACAAGGACTCCCTTCATTCTGCATCCCACAGTTCTCCCAACATGTGGCACAGTATGGCGAGAGCCGCTGCAGAACCCAGCGCCATTCAATCCATCAGTCACGTATGACATTGTGAAGTCTTACCGAGAATGGGACCAAGTCCAAACCAGTAGCATGGCTCTTTCATATATGACTATTTAAAAGACTGCTGAGCAGAATGCCTTATAAATCTGCAGGGTCACTCATTTAAAGTCCGGTGACCTTAAACTGAATAATTTTAAAAAGAAAGAAACTATTTATTCTCAATATTTTGTTTTGCACAGCAAAGGCAGCTGCTGACTTCTGGAGGATCAATGCGACTTAAAAAAATAAAAAGTTTCAGTGGATTATGTAAACTGGGGCCGGGAAAAAGTGTCTTCCAGTTCACCCGGCTTTGAGGGGCAGGGGCAAAAGGGTTAAGACTGCATTGATACACACATGGGCACTCCTTTAAAGTAGGAACTGAACTGATTTTCTTTTTTGTATAAGATAGTTTGACACAGGATTTGGAACAGTTGCTTTTATGTATAAATCTCTTCATTAAAGCTTTATGCATTTTAGCCCTTCAAAGAAAGAAACTAGTTCTATCAAATGCACACTATCCATTGTAAATGTAGAAAGAAGTAACAGGGAATATTTTGTTCTCTCCATAATTCTTTTGCCTTCTCAACTGCATTGTTAAAAAAAAAAAAGGAAAAACAAGGAAAGAAAAAAAAAAAAACCAACAGCAAAAAAGAACTCTGAGAAACAATACATAAGAGGCTTGTGTATATTGTAAACTATAAATGTTCACTACTCCAAGAAGATAAATCATCCAGATAATTCCGTGAAAGCACCGCGTTCATCGACAGCACCACTAGTTCAAATCATTGTAAGGAGATTTTAATTTTTGACAATCATGTCACTGTTTTGTTGTATTGTTTCCTTTCCCCCTACCCTCTAATTTCTTCTTTGTGTTGTGTGTACCTTGTATTTATTTGTTTGCAAACGATTGTTTGTTGATTCAGATAGCACTGTTCCTATAACAAACAGCACTGCTCCAGTCCCCCACTGCGTTACGATGTAAGGCACCCATGTACTTCCAAAAAAAAAAACGTGAGGTGAACTGATCTGTGTATATGGGAGTGCAAAACAGTGTTTGAAATTTTCTTACATTCCTCTTTTATTTTATTTTTTTGCCTTTTAATGAACTAAATAACTAATAGATGCGACTTAGGATTTTTTTTTTTTTTTTTTGTAATACGGTAAATTGATTCGATTGTATAAACAGTTATAATTTCTTCATGAAAGCATGATTCTTCTGATTAAAAAACTGTACCCAATATTTTATGCTGGTTGTCTGCGAGCTTGTGTGATGTTATGTTCATGTTAATCCTATTTGTAAGATGAAGTGTTCCAAATTTATGTTAAAAAAAAAATAAAATAAATAACGGAAGGTATTCAGTTATTTTTGGGGGGTTTTTTGGCCTTTAGTGAGGGACCAGATTTATTTTTCCTTTTGTTTATAATCTCATTTTGAAATAATCGGCAAGTTGAGGTACTTTCTTTAAATGCTTTGTACAATGTAACTGTTACGCATTTCAGTACATTACTATGGGAGGATCAACTTAAAAAAAAAAAATAAAGGACTACAAAACTGAAGGGATCTTTTTTTCTTATTGGCTTGGTTTTGTCTGGGCCCGGGCAAAAATACCATATTTTGTCTGGGGAGCAAAGACCCTGTCTGTGGGGTTGAGGAGAAGGGTAACCAGGGAATGGGGTATTGTGAAGCATCTTGGACTTGGTCATGAAGCTTAGGCCCCAATCCAAAGTCCCTCAGAGGGTTTTAGGTCAGTCCTTTACGTGTCAAAACACTACCTTGGGAAGGAGAAATATTTACTCATTTTACAAGAGGGTTCTGTGCAGGGTCACTTTTGAAAGCTGTTGTGGAGCCTTGAGATTGGGCTGGTGATGGACCTGCCTGCTGCTTGTGGGGACAGTGTTAGGAAGCAGCATCTTGGCTGGCTGACAGCAAAACACTGACGCACCAGAAAGATAAAGATCCATAGCTGAGGAGCTGCATGGGCCTTCAGCTTTATGAGGTGAACCTTTAGGGTCTAAAAGGAAAAGAAAAAAAAAAATGTTTGAATATTGCCTTTGAAATCAGGTCTAAAGCCCAGCTTCTTCTGGACAACCTGCAGGGTAGTGGGAAGTTGGATGTCCAGGGGAAGCCAGTGTTGGCCCAGGCAATGTACATTTTACTGCTCTTCCCATCAGCAGAGATAGGACTGAGACAACTCCAAAGGGGACCATGGGGATCAGTCAAGCTTGATCTTTACAGCTACTGAACAGTGCTGTTCTTTAGTTTAAGTGACTGGGGAATCTTTTCTTGCAGTAGGACCAAAGATTGCTATCAACAGATGCAAGCAAACTGCCATGAGTAAGGAATGAAGGAGTGCAGCACTATCAGTAACCCAGGGCAGCTAGTAACCAACTTCCCAGTGGGAAAGACACATTTAGGGAACACAATTTGCAGGAGGCTTGGTTAAATCTGGCTCCACCAAAGCCAAAAGTACCTCCAAAAATGGTACCTCAAGACTTCTCGTAGCTCACCAGATCCTTAAGTTACATTTCAGAACAACCTGTATGTGTCATTCTTGGTTTTAGCCCAGCTACAGTTTGAGTTATTCTATAACCATCACATAGAAACTGAGGCATCATCAGGGCTGAATCCAAACCCAGCGAGGACAGGCTGCCTTTGGCTTGAACTCGTAGCTCCTGAGTCTCACAGGTTGATGGCAAGCTGAGACCTACAGGCCAATGATTTTCATGCAGGAAGCCTAAACCACAGCTGAATAAAAAGGGAAAAAAAAAAAAAAAAAAAGAAAAACAAAACAAAAACAAACAATCAAAAAACCAACCAACCAACCAAACAAAAAAACCCACGTTTAAAAAGCATGTGCTCATGTTCTTGTCCTCACTTCACTGGCCTGAGCCAATGGTCAGGTACATGCAGATAATTGCATAAATAGGCTATTATTTTCAGTGCAGTTAAAGTCACTGTGAAACCTGGTTTTAGGTTCCTGCCAAATAAAGGGAACAAATAGATTAATCAAGTCAAGTTTTATCTGCAAACAACTTTCCAGATCGTTTTCCCCTTTAATTTGATGAAATGACAGTTCTTATCAGCTCTGCCCTCACCTGCCCTAGATGAAAGGGATTTGGGGAGGTGGAGAAAGGGTGAGACAGTTTCTCCCGGGTTTCATGTTCTGGGTTATGATAGCACACTCCCATCATATAACTGTTCGGGAAAGTACTCTTTGAGCTGAGCCATAGGGTTAGTTTAACCTGGGTATAACCAGATCTACTGACCATCAAGGAGTGGCTGCCACCATCTCACCAAATTCCCAGGCTGATGTTTTCATTGAGAGCCTTGAGCTTTGTATTTTAATTTCAAAGTATCGCACCCAGTGGCACTGCCCACAGGGTGCAATGAGAAGAAAGGGTGAAACGTAGCCCAAGGAATCATTCAACTCCATGTAGAGTACCATGACCTGGAGTTTCCTTGCTTTTTTTCGGTGGTAGAGTTAGTTATTCACCCAGAAGGACAGCTGAAAAGCAACCTCAGGGTTGATTAGCCATCTCATCCTCCAAATAAACAAAGAAAACTGGACAATCTTTGGTTTTGTGTCATACTTTCACTAATGGATCGCACAGATGCACTTGTCCAGATGCAAAAAGATTGTTAAGAAAGGAACAAGGTTTGTGGCTTTCTGCTACAGTGATTTTTTTTTTTTTAGAAAAAAAAATAAATTCAATACTTTTTTAAAAAAAACCTTCACCTTATTTCAGCAGCATCCTAC
>NW_008620769.1:0-1109 GCF_000691845.1 Merops nubicus | reverse complement strand
CTCCTTGTCCCCCCCCCCCCCCCCCCGTAGTAGTTTCCCATAAGTCAACAAATCATTCCCATGTGATACAGCAGGTTTAGCAGATGAAGGAGCTGCAGATTACTGCCTCAGCTCCTATCTACAGAACCTAACAAAGCACCAGCATGACAAGCTGCTTAATCAGCATTGCACCCTGGCCCAGATCCTCGATACCACTGCAGGGCCGAGTCGCTGCTCCTGTGTCAGACCTGCTGTGTTACTGCATTAATAGCCCCAGTTGTGGAGTAATGGTAGGGGAAGCTATTATAAAAACATTGTGAGGCTGCTTTTACTCAGGGATTCAGCTTGGCCTGTCACTCCACGCCTGTCTTGAACTTTAAAACTTTCTGTCAGGTCCCTCTTGCTCAGATGGATGAAGAATTGCTGCAAACTCCTGGATCATTCCTCTGCACTCTGCTGCCTTCCAGCTGTATCAAGTCCCATTTATGGTTGTGCTGGTCAGTCATACAGTGGTACAGAAAAGCTAGTTCATTTTAAAGATGCTTCCAGTAATGATTTGAACAAAGCAAAGGCACCCAGCACCAAATGGAAGAACTTTTCTCCATGTTAAAGACTGCATACCTTAGCAGGACTCCAGTCATAAGGAAAATCTATTCTGCAACCTGGCCAAAACTATCCTCTTTCCCATCTCCTTGAACAGCTGGATAGGTTTGTGAGTATACCTGGCCCGTGGCTTCCAATAACCCAATTAATTGATCTTTGTTTCTATACAGAAAGTGATGCCAGCTTTAGGAAAGGCTCAGCTTTACATTCAGAGTCACTTAAAGTCTGGGGATAGGGTGAAGGGAAGATCATCATGTAGAAAGGAAAAAAAAAAAAACCAACCCAAACACAACAACAAAAACAACAACAAACCCAACCTGTATTCCTTTTCTTTGCCTTTTTTTTTTTTTTTTTTTTTTTTTTTCACCAACTCGGATTCGTTCACTGCTAGGAGAAAACAATTTTCAGCAAAATTTACTGTTTTCCCAGAATTGAGATTTTTTTTTTTTTTTTTCCGATTAGACTAACATTGAAATAATCCCTGAAAAGAGACCCCACTGCCATTCATAGAATCATAGAATCATAGA
>NW_008620768.1:7482-26016 GCF_000691845.1 Merops nubicus | reverse complement strand
CTGGCTGGAGTCAGGGTCAGGGTCAGGGTCAGGGCCGGGGCCGCTCCACCCCTGTCTCCACCTCCTCCCCGCCGCCGGCCGGGGCCGGGGCCGGGGCGCAGCGTGACTGAAGAAGAGAACTCGTGCTGTTTGTAAAAGAGTTACTTACGGGCCTTGCACTAGGGCTACGTAGATTTCTTTTTAAAGTCAATATAAATGAGGGGTGATCTCGGAAGAACCCTAATTTGGGATAAAGATTGTAAGCAAAGAGTCAACTGCGTAAACTTTAAGCATTATATGAGCACAATGTATCTTTATTTACTCTTTACTGTCTGTAATGTGACAGTCTGGGAAGGACAAAACAAAGGACCCAAGAAAAGTTTTTATTTGGAGGCAAAGAGAGAAAGATCCCAGAGAAATTAAGTTTCCATCTTTCCTCCTCTGCTGCTCTGTCCCATACACTCCAGAATAAGCTGGAACTCCACGGAAACCAAGCAGCATGCCAGGGTGATATTTCAGTGAATTGACCTATAACTGGTTTGGTCTCGGGGCTTTTTTTAGTGTTTAGTCTTAAACTTCAGGACTTAATATGACTCCTGTTTCTCTTTTAATTTGCAACCAGAGAACCATAGGAAGTTCTTCATGGAAGTCACAGTCACAGTGCTCTACTCCTGCTGCTTGTGAGTGAGCACGTAGCAACCTGGCCTCACATCACAGCTCCATCAGGGACATCATCCGAATGAATCCTGGATGGTTCCTACTCACTACTGTGAAAAGCTGGTTAACTCCTTTCCAACTATTGAGGGCTAAAAAACCCATTCCTAAAAAGAGCTTGTTCCGTATTGTGAATATGTTATTCACACTGAAGAATGCTTTCTGTTTATTGGTGAATAAATTTTCTATATAGTGCACCCTTTCAAGATGGAGGTGCTCATTGTTATCAGCTGAAATATATTATTTCTGTGTCTATCATTTATACACTAAACCACATATTAGTGGCATGTATGACCAATTAGAATAATGGGTAACTGGGTATATTTTCATAGAAATAATGACTTGTATAGATATTTGAAAAGCATTCAAAGTTGATTAGTATGTTATTAGAATGCACATGAACAGGAGAAGTGCTGCACATCACTTGCAAAGACATTAATGAACATCCTTCTGCACTACTGATCAGTAAAAAGAACTGTTAAGATGCCCTCCTGGAAAAACACTGAGATGAAGGGTCAGTGGAACTGAAGAGTAAAAAAATCAAACAAAAGCATGTTGTTTGGCCAGTTCTGGAACCATCTGTCTTCTCTAGTGTTCTGGTAGTGAGAAGGCAGGAGAGAAGTAACCACAGAAAAAAACCCCCCAGCATTTGTTTAAGTGAAGAACAATATAGCCACTAAGACAATGACTTTGCAAAGCACCCTAGAAAAGTATCACCGATGACTTGATTTGAAGGAGTGGTGGCAGGTAGGAACAGGTCCACGGAGCATCTCCTTCTCCTGAGTGCCTCAGATTGACTATAAATCTAATGGGTTTTCTTCAAGATGGAGGAAAATGGTCATCAGGATCCACCACAGTCTAGGCTTAGCTGCATCAATGAAAACCTGTTTTAAAGTTCTCTCCTAATACCTTCTGGGACTGCTCTGAACAGACTGGCCAGAACTGCACAACTTGCAAAGTGCCACAGTCTTAAACACTTCATGATCTAATGGGACTAAAAGAGCCTGAAAAAAGGAAGAACTGCCAACAGTTCCTCCTGTGATGAACATCATTTTCATGCAAATAGTACAACGTAAATTATTTCAAAATACCAGCTAATCTAACACTTATATCCTTCCTAGTCACTCTTCTAGAAAGTGAATTTCCAAGAAAGAATTCGAAAACCAACAATATTTCATGAGAAGCCCTACATACTGGGTGGAAGAAAAGTGACATTCGTTTGACCACTGATCAAAACCCAGGTAAAACAGTCATAAAGGATGAAGTCTTTTTCTTTCTTTTCTCTATCTGTTACCAAAACTGACTGAACTTAACAAAATAAAAAATAAAAATTAAAAACCTAATCAATAAAACAAGCACATTTGCTGACTTTACACTCTTCCTGGGAACTTCAAATACCATAGCTAATTTTACTTGAATCTTCTCCAAAACATGTGAAACCATTCCTAAATTCAAATAAATGCTAGAATTTCAGAGTGAAGGTACCTTGTTGGTTACTTAAAGCATCCCTCTTCACCTACACTTCCTGAAGGGAAAAACTTCAGATGAATAATGATTGTTGTAAATTTGGCTCAGGATGGTTGCAGCTATGTGGCCTTTAACACCATGCATGAACTAAATGGCATTTGCTTGTTAACTGTGTTATTCCTTTAGCTATAACACCACAGCAGTAAACTCCTTTAACTTGTAGATAGGAAGGCAAAGGAGTAAAATGATCACAATAGTGCTCATCAATATTTTCTGGCAAGTTTTGAATTTTATGTTATGTGTTTTTTTTAAGGGCTTGGTCCAGCTTTGAGAGAACCAATTTTTGTGTCAAGAGGTTCAGTTAACATATAATTTCTTTTCAAATCACATCAGTATGTGAACACACGTGCTTTCTGGAATAAAACAAAAAGAAATTATTGTAAAGGTCCAAATTAACTCATCTCTGCAAGTCAGCCACAACAAAGGACATCTTTGGACCACGTCATACTCTTCAAATTGTGTTTCGCAGAGCGACTGCAGTGTTGGATAGTGTTTTCTCTTTTAGCAAAGAAGACCGTAGAGCAATCCTATTTGTCAGTCAGAGGGCTAGGAATCAATTTGCAACCTCTTGGAGAACTTTTGAGCCCATAGGTCTTCTGCTGGTACAGCAGATGTTACTGCTACATATTGCTCACTAAGAGAGCGCAATTTCAACTGAGTCTAAGGTCACACGGTCATTCCCAAATCAAAACAGTGTGTGATTTCATTGATTCAATAAACATGACATTTTGATAAATTATGTATTTTATGCTGTGTTTATGGCTGATGAAAGAGTTTTATCTAATCTGTTACATCAATTTCACTTGTCATTTGTCTGTAAGCTGCAAGGAAGGCTATTTGATGAACTTTATAAGGTATTTCTTTGTCCCAGCTTTCACACTGAAGTGTCACCACCGGAAGGAAATCCAAGGAAGAAAATATAGGGAAGAAAACATAAGAAAAGAGAAACAAGCATGGGATGCTGTCAGTTGTTTCATCTTGTTCTGGTGGGTGCCTAAGAAGGTGTGAAGAGGGGATGTAAAAGGCTCCTTTCAATGGTGCCCAGTGACAGGACAAGAGGAAGCAGGCACAAACTGAAATGCAGGAGGTTCCAGGTGAACATGAGGAAATGCCCTTTCACTGAGAGGGTTACTCTCAGTTACACTGAGAGCACCAGCAAAGTTTGCCCAGGGAGGCTGTGGTGTCTCCATCCTTAGACATATGCAAAAGCTGTCTGGACACAGTTGTGGACAAGTGGCTCTTTGTGGCCCTGCTTGAGCAGGGGGCTTTGACCAAATGACCTCCAGAGATGTCCTCTAACTTCAACCATTCTGTGATTCTGTGACAGGTGAGCTGTCATATGTTCTTGGCAAGGAACCTAAATTTTTCATTGCTGATTTCTGCATTACTGTGACACAGCTGTACAGACAATTTGTGAAATGCTAACAGAAAGTGGACATCACAATCAGTGACATTTTCCTATTATGTATACAGATATAAACAGATTTAAACTCTTCCACCCAGTTCTCCCATTTTCAGTGTGCTTTTAGTGCATAACCATTCCCCATTTACTGCCAATTGGGACATAGCGATTGGTATTTGTGGTACCTACAGAAATAAAGAAAAAGACTAAGGATTATAGGATATTACTGCTAACAGTTTAAAGTTAGATGTAGGTCCTCAGAGCTTAAAGTGCATACATGTCTTAGCTCCACCTCTTTGTGCAGTCTGAAAATGTCAAGGTATTTTATTAGTTTCTACTTTCATCACTAGCTCAAAATACCAGCAGGAAGTAGAAAACAAAGCTTTGACTCTATAGCACAGATTGATGGGAAAACTGGTGCACATTCCACAATGCAAAAAAAGCCCATATAGCCCTCAGAAGAGGATGTTGTCTTAAATAAAGCACTGTTCTTGTAACCCGACAAGAGGGCAGGGGGGAAGCAGGAGGAGAGAAGGAAGGATGCAGTGCATATTGTATTCCTGGCTTGAATTTTAGTATTTGTTCTCCCCTTGTGTTGTCTACCGGCTAACCCAAGGATGTGTCAGGTTATATTACATTTCCTCTTGCAAGTTTTTTCTTCATTGTCTGTTGTAAGCCTCTTGTTCACAACTGAAAGTCTTTTCTAATTTCCACTGTTTAGCGTAAACTCCTGGCCTCTGGCAGGCAAGCAGTTCTCGGATTCCGCGGCAGCTGAGCTACTCAAACGTGCTCTCTCTGTCTTGCTCTAGACAGCACCTAGTTTCCAGGTTCAAGGATGAATTGACTTATGTTTGTTCAACAGATAGGACAAAGTTAGAGCTAATGCCAGTTCTTTTCAAGTATATTTTGGATTGCTGCCCTTCTCTTAGATGTTGTTCTGCTTTTAAAGCCCCAAAATGCAAGTTTAAGTGAAAAATAAAATTAGTCTGACTAAGAAATACATGACCTTGAACTCACAACTTATGCAAATGATTCAGATTGTGCTGTGACAAAAATGAAGTATGTAATGATTTGGTTTCACAAAATGGAAGAGTAAGATGTGTAGATTATTTTGTCCCAATTCCTTTATGAAAGAGTTGAGTGGGGCATACTATTTTTGTATACGGTCTTTAGTTTTGTTGTAAATAATTAAAATTTTTTCCCATGTTAGGTAAATTTCTGGATACCTAAGTAGACTTAATAAGCTTACAACTCGATTTGGACAATGCAATGCTGTCTGTTACAGAATTGGTGTTGAAAGAGATTCTGACAGTTCTCTTGCCCTAAGTTACAGGAAGGTTTCCTTAACTGGTATTACTTACCCAGAATAGAAGTAAAACGATCTCAAGTGGTGACAGCATAAATACACTGGATAGAATTTGCCTTAACAGCAATAAGTTATGAGGATTATAGACAAGTTTTCAAAAAAAATGTTAAGCTTCTAAATCCAACTTTAGACTTCTAAGTAAGCTGTTTCTCAAAAGTGCTGAACCTGCAGCAGTTCCCATTGAGTGCTCAGGCTTGTAAATGCATGACTGAGGGGCACGAAGGCAATATCAAAGGGGAAAGGCGGTTGCTTTAAAAAAACTGGCACAGTATGCTCTTATAATATACAGCTACACTCCACAGTTTACACCACCAAAGTTGAAGTATTTGTTTTACAGCCAGTATAACTGAGCTCACATGCAAAAGATTTCTCTGATGTCCCACTGATGGAGGAAATAGTGCCTAATATATGGAAAGTTAGTAGCTTCATGTCTACGCTAGAAAGCTGCTCTAAGAAGGTAACACTAAATGCCTTACCTTGCTTTTCCTAAATAAATAAAATATCTGCCATTAAGGAACTGATTTAAAAGAGGTAGACTCTTACTAATGCAGATAATCTGCTCTTGGTAGAGGAGCTAAAGCATATCCTACTAAAAACATATAAGCACTACATGAAAGGCTATACTGAGAAGTTTGTATAGTAGGTCTTAAAATGGCCTCAAAAAACTTGGAGACTGAACCACAGTTTTCTTTTTAAACAGCTGCATTTTTAAACTTCAGAAAGATTTAATTTAAATGTAACAGAACAGTTAAAAAGATTAACTAGGTTCTCCAAAAGCTTCTGTTATTTCAATATAATGATTTAACAGCAAAAGGGTGCCCTCTCTCGGTCACAGCAGAAATAATTACAGAGATAATCTATTGCTATAATAGTTGAGGTAGAGCTGTATTCCCAGTGCCCTGCCTTGTAAAAACCCCCACATTTCTGCCAGATAGCAACTTAGTGCTAGACTTCCTAGTATTAAATTCTCCCTAATTTGGGAGTAGGAGTTTCCTCTACTTGCCTTTAAAATTGTGCAGTAGGAAACAAATGTCATTGAATAAAAAAAGATCTGCACTGCTACCATATTCCCGTTTCCATGATGATCCATTACCAAGGAATGAAAAAAATACTGAGAAAATTACAGGATTTTATGCATTTGGAAAACGACCATCTTTCCCATATATAATTTTGCATAAAACCTCAAGTTCATAGCACCATAGGATGGCTTAGGTTGGAAGGGACCCTAGAGATCATATAACCCAACCTCCCTGCCATGGGCCAGGGGTACCTTTCAACTAGACTACATTGTTCAAGGCCACATCCAACCTGGCCTTGAACACCTGCAGGGAGGGGACATCTACAACCTCTCTGGGCAACCTATTCCAGAGTCTCACCACCTTCATACTGAAGAACTTCTTCCTAAATTGAAGTTGTATAAAACTAAATTTTACTTTCTGAAGTCCTATTGTTAATATATAGAGTACTTCAGTAAATTATTGTAGTAATATGCTTTAGTAAGGTCTCTGAAGCTTCACTGTGGGCATAGGGGGTTTATTTTGCTTTTCGCCTTCTGTGACCAAATTGCTGAAAGGAATAAATGTTGCCACTGCCAAGAACAATTTGCTTCTGTAACCATTCATGTTACAGTGCTTGCTGGTGTCATGTGCCTGCTCGGTAAATGCAAGTATCTCGCTAGGTATTTGGCTGGGTGCCATCACAGCTTTAGAAATTGTTTAGAGACTGGCCAATTAGCATAATTATGCTAATTTTTAGCCTTGGTTTACTTGCCAAATACTCAGACTCAAAGCTACTTCCTGCCAGTTCATATTTTGTAGGCAATAGGCTAGTCATAGGATGCATGATTTTCCTATGACACATGATCAAAAGAAGTAATATTATAATGTCTTGGAACTCTACCCCATGTCCTAGAATGGGAATGTATTGAAAAGGTTTGAATATGTTTGATCTAAACTGTAGTTTCTCTTTCATATAACAGTAACAGCTTCATAGCATCACAAACAGTAATTAATTCTTTGCAAATATGCTATAAGTGATTAATAATGTTTGCCCCTGCCAGCACAATGATCTGATACCAGTAATTATGGCCTTGTCTTTTATGTCTTGTCCAGGGATGTATGACCAACATATAATCAGATCTATATTAGGAACTGATAGTTCATAGTGTAGTGCTTCAGATCACATAGTAACCAAACCTTAAAAACAAAAACAAAAACCTAGCAAAAAAAGAGGAAAGCAATCCATGCACAAAACATGTACTCGCAGGTAGAGGTGGATAACAGGAAAAGAAGAAGCCTGAGTCAAATTCTTGGGAAGCTTGAAGCTTGCTTGAAACTTAGAAGGAAAATATTTGGTACAAAACCAGAGCTGCAGAAACCCTTCAGTACAAGCTCTGCAAATGGAACAATATTATCGATTCTGAAGGATTATCTTTTCATCCCTAGTTGTGTTAAAATCACATTTATCCTTAGAATATGTGTCTGGGTCTGAAGCGGCATTAACTTTCCATTTATCAGACATATTACTCTGAAGAAAGGGAAAAGTTTTATTAAAGTGAGAATGCTATTAGTAGGGAAAAGACAGAATAATAGTATTAAGTAACATAAAACCAAGGTAAGGAATATATAGTTTACATTTACAGGCACAAATTTAAAGTTTCCATTTATCCACAAACAAGCCCCAGATGACCCAAGCCAGCTCTACTTGAGGAGGCATTTATTGCCACTTCTGTAGTCAGGAAAGAGACCAGGATGACTTGGTGGCTCTACAGCATGTTCACTCTGTCAACACAGAAGGCCCCAAATCATGTGGACAGGCTGCAGCTGCCATTCAAACCCTGTTTGGTGAATGAATTATAGGTATTGTGCACCAATGACAAAGAGAGAGAACAAAGTTTCTGTAGGTGTCAGCTGATGAAAGGACTACATTGAATGATAAAGTTTTAACAATACATTCTGAAACCTGCTTTTTTTTTGCAGCAGTTTATTGTCTGTACTGCTGGTGTATTGTAATACAGTATTATTGCAGAGCCAATTTCCTCTCTAGATGTAAATATTTGTTGGAACAAGGTCTTCCTGAAATAAATGCCATTGAAGAATTTTCAACCAATTCAGTGTCAATAAGATGAGATAATGCCTTTCTATTTAAAGACTTGCTTTAAAGCAATAATCAGACTTATAAATTGAAAGATTAGTAAGTAAGAAGTAAACTGGAAGAATACATCCCATATATAGCTAGTACACATGGGCTCGTGATGAGCGTGGGCAAGCGCGCCATGCAGCCACCCTCGCTCACATCTTTCCTCCCATGATGCAGCAGCGTGTGAGCTCAGTCACACGCCCGGTGAACTGCCAGCAAGGAGACTTCCTGAATGCACTATTCTAAATTCTTAACTGAAATGCTTAAACACAGCATTCAGCTCATACCCTAAAACCAAAGATCTTAAAGATAAATATATACACAGACACGGATCACTTAGTTCCCCGTTTTACAAAATCTGGAATCGTGCAGTAGCTGCAGTTTTCTTAGGGCATCCCAAAATGTGTGGCACATACATTTTGGGTGTTTTCTTTTTAAACACATATCCTTTTATTTTCTCCCTCTTCCTATATTCTGTGAGGAACTTCTACTACTGTTAGCACACAGTGCAAGAAATCTAAACAGTGCTAAAATTTTTATACACAGCAATCTAACAGTTAAAAGTTTATGTATCTTTTAAAACTAGATTTGAAAACTTTTAAACAAAATATGTCCATCTGCAAATTATTTTCTCATCTTTCTTGTTAAATATTGCACTTTTATAAGTCATGGGTTTGGTTTCTCATTTAAGTACTCAAAGGAAAGGAGTCAGCTTTGTTATCTTAACAGGAAATTTCATAAGTATTTGTGACAAAAGTGGGGAAAATAAAGCCTACAAGGAAAAAAAATACTTTTCTTTCTGTGCTTCTACAAGATGAATTTGTCTGAATATGGGGGTGCTCCCAAGCTGAGGGGTGCTCATGGGTCCCCTCACCTCTGTCTCTCACCTCTGCCCAGTATCAGACCCTCTTTGCAAGCTGGCCAGGAAGCCAGCAGGACACATGGCTACCAGGTTCAGAGCTGAAAGTTTCCACCCATCCCATGAGCTTATCTAGTGCTCTGATGGGGTGAGACAGCACCAGAAGAAGTCATGGGAAGGAGGCTTTTTATTAAACACTCTCCCCCCATTGCTAACTTTTAGATGGACTTCACCGCTTGGCAAGTGGGAGAGGAGGAGACCTTGTGCACTGAGTCTCAGTCCTCCTCCACCAGGTTCTTTTCAGTGCAAGAGCTAGGACATATTAAATAAAAGTAGACAATGAAGGTTCTTCCTCCGAGAGGTAGATTTGTGGAATTCCCTGCTAAGGATGCTAGAAATCGGCATGGTTCACAGGGCAATTAGAAGCTTAAGGAACAGAAGTTTAGCAAGGGCTATGGAATATGTAGGCACCACTTCCAACCATGTGTGCCAGGGTGCAGATAGTTGTCAGCTGGAGTAGCCTTGTCCCATAGTCTGTTTGTTCTGGCTAAACACCTATGGGCCTCAATTGTCAATCATCTTATAGATAGAAATGAATTTAAGGGAAAACCTTGTTCATTCATGTAGAAGCAAAGTTTATGCCCTCCAAAAAAGTAACATTATTTCATGATCGCTAGCCCTTGTTCTTGGGGGGGGGGCTTCAATTTCCCAGGTATCTGCTGCAAATACAATACAGCAGAGACAAAGCAGTCCCAGGGGTTCCTGCACTGTGTGGAAGATAACTTCCTGACACACAGCTGGTGAAGGAACCAGCTAGGGAGGGCTCCCTGATGGACCTGTTGCTTGTGAACAGAGAAGGACTTGTGGGTGATGTAACAGCTGGAGGCCATCTTGGGCATAGTGATCATGAACTTCTCCTTATCTCATCCCACGGGGTTTCGCCTTTTTTTGCTGATTCTCCTTCCTATCCCACCAGAGGGGTGGTGGTGGGTGGGAGGAGCAGAAGGTGAACAGCTTCATGGTGTTTATTTGCCAGCTGAGGTTAAACAAGGACAGTCCTTTGGAAGAGGGGGCATGCTACTTCTGAGGGCTTGTTTTGCCAATGACTAGGCCTAACAGGAACAACACAACCAGCAGGAAGATGAACCAATAAGTGGACTGTATTGAATACAGAAAGGACATTCCATGAAATCACTGGGGTACAAACAAGTCAATTAGTTCACATGCAATTGACATTACCCTCAACGATCCCAAAAAAGACATCACCTGACCGACAATAGGTGGAACAAACAAAGAACCAAGGTTTCCCATGGATGGAATGGGAAACAGCCAGATCAGGAAGTTGAACAGATAAAAGTGGCCACATGGCAGCTCTCACTCTCCTAGCCCACGTTTACAAAGGTCCAAGCTGACCAGGGCCTAGCTCCAGGGAGAGTCAGGAGGTCCTTCCTCAACCAGGAAGCTCCACAAAGTGCATCCACTTCACAGACAGACGTTCCTCCCTTCCTGTCAGTGGTCCCAGCTTTTATCCCCAAGCAGACACCTGACCTTTGTCAACTCAATGTGGGACCCCTGGGGCTCATTTCCCTTTTGGCTCTCCCTGCAGGGCCGGCCGCACCCTGGGGGGAAGCTATAAGGCAAACTCACCACCTCTTTATGAAGGGCTGTGGGGATCACCCATATGTCAACCTTAATTCGGGGCTCGGGGTTCAAACCCCAGCATTTCAGGGTTACAACATATAGTGAAGCTATGCAGGAAGAAAATTAGAAGGGTCAAAGCCCAACTAGAACTCAACCTGGCTACTGCTGTTAAAGACAATAAAAAAACATTTCTATAAATACATTAACAGCCAAAGGAGACTTCATCCTTTATTGGATGCAGGGGGAAACACAGTAACTAAGAATGAGGAAAAAGCTGAGGTACCTAACACCTTCTTTGCCTTGGCCTCCAGTAGCAGGGCTAGTTGTTCCCAGAGTACCCAGCCCCCTGAGCAGAAAGACAGGGGTGGGGAGCAGAATAAGACCTCCATAATAAAGAGGTCTTATTTATAATAAAGCCGGTCAGTGACCGGCTACATCACTTAGACACATTCAAGTCTATGGGACTGGATGACATCCGTCCAAGGGTACTAAGGGAGCTGGTGCTCACCAAGCCACTTTCCATCATTTATTATCAGTCCTGGCTGACTGGGGAGGTCCCAGTGGACTGGAAGTTGGCAAATATGACACTGATCTACAAGAAGAAGGCCAGAAGGAAGATTTGGGGAACTACAGACTTCTCAGTCTGACCTCGTTGCCAGGGAAGGTTATGGAGCAAATCATCTTGAGTGCCAGTATGCACCATATACAGGATAACCTCAGCTTTATCAATGATCAGGCCCAGTCAGCATGGATTTATGAAAGGGAGGTCCTGCTTCACTAACGTCATCTTCTTCTGTGACAAGGTGACCCGCTTAGTGGATGAGGGAAAGGCTGTGGATGTTGTCTACCTGGATTTTAGTAAAACCTTTGACACTGTTTCCCACAGCATACTCCTGGAGAAACTGGCTGCTCATGGTTTGAATGGGCACACACTTCACTGGATAAAAAAAACTGGCTGGACATCTGGGCCCAGAGAGTGGGGGGTGAATGGAATTAAATCCAGTTGGAGGCAAGTGACAAGTGGTGTTCCTCAGGGCCGAGTGCTGGGGCCTGTTCTCTTTAACATCTTTACCGATGATCTGGATATGGGGGTCAAATGTAGCCTCAGTGAGTTTGCAGATGACACCAAGTTGGTGGAAGTGTTGATCTGCTTGAGGGTAAAAAGGCTCTAGTGAGTGACCTGGACAGGCTGGATCAGTGGGCTGAGGCCAACAGCACGAGGTTTAACAAGGCCAGGTGCAAGGTTCTGCACTTAAGCCAAAATAACCCCATGCAATACTACAGGCTTGGGGAAGAGCAGCTGGAAAGCTGCCCTGCAGAAAGGGACCTGAGGGTACTGATCAACAGCCAGCTACATATGGGCCAGCAGTGTGCCCAGGTGGCCAAGAAGGCAACCTGATTTGTATCAGAAATAGTGTAGCCAGCAGGACTAAGGAAGTGATTGTTTCTCTGTACTTGGCACTAGTGAGGCCATATCTTGAGTACTTTTTTCCGTTTTGGGCCCTTCACTACAAAAAAGACATTGAGGTGCTGGAGTAGGTCCAGAGAAAGGCAACGAGGCTGGTGAAGGGTCTAGAGCCGCTGAGGGAACTGGGGCTATTTACTGTGAAGGAGGCTGAGGGGAGACCTTAGTGCTCTCTACAACTATCTGAAAGGAGGCTATAGAGAGATGGGTCAGTCTTTTCTCCCAAGTAACAAGCAGAAGGACAAGAGGAAATGACTTCTAGAGGGGAAGTTTAGATTGTATATTAGGAAAAATTTTTTCACTGGAAGGATTATCAAGCACTGGAACAGGCTGCCCAGGGAAATGGTTGAATCACCATCCCTGGATGTGTTTAAAAGTCATGTAGATATGGTGCTTAGGGACATGATTTAGCGTAGACTTGGTAGAGTTAGGTTAATCTTTGGACACAATGATCTTAAATACCTTTTCCAACCTAAACCTTTCTATGCTTCCCATTATATGCTGAAGTATCTTCATTTTGTTGCCTAAGATAATTTAATGCAGCACCTCTGATTCTTTTGGCTTAGAAGCTTATTCTGATGTGATCCTGATGCAATCCTGATGCCAATATTGAAGACAGCAAAGCGCATGTATTTGAAGTGCTGTGAAAATTACAATGAAAACTAAGTTTGCAGGGCAGCAGTGGATAAAAGAGAAGCTTTCAAACACAAAATGATTTCTTTCCTCCCTGACTCAGAAGTGGTTTGAGATTAAATTTTACCTTATGTTGCCTACACTTCTAGCAAACAAAAAAGTTTTCCAGCTAAATTCTAATGAAGTGACTTATTTTTAGCTGTCAGAAGTTCCCCAGAACAATGAGCCACAATTTCCATTTCACATTCGCTGTAAGACTTATGAGCTATTTAAGATCCTCCTGGGTTACTGTGATGGCTTAGAGGTTCCCAGTAGGTCAGCCAGCACTGAGACACCAAATAAAATGTCAACATCACTGTTAAACTCATGGAGAAGTGTTAACTGCCAAATGAAGGACAATGTGTTGACCATACGAAACCAAGCAAACATAAAACACTCTCCTCCATTATTTGGAATATTTACAGGTATAGTAATTTGCCCAGACAAATATAAACCTATAAAAGTCAAAAAACAGAAAAAAGGGTTGGAAGAAAGAATGATTGAATTATACAAAGTCTCAGATGTTGATAGGGTAGACAGAATTCTCCACAGAACCAGTTCTCCACAGAATTATTTACTATAGATGGTGGTTTTTGTTAATCACCCATTGGAAGTATTGCAGCCCTCTGAACACAGAAACAATGAGCAATAGAAGCTTTGCTTATCTGTACAACAGTGGGCTAAAACCCCAAGAATGCACAAAGAAGCAAAAGTAATCCCTCTCCCCACCATATTCACTGCCCTAAGTTAACCTGAAAACGTTACTATTGCCTACTTGAAGAGGCTTGTAAGCAGCTATCTGTGACAGGCAAAGATCATATGCCAGTGTTTCCTCAGCTGATTAAACCACAAGCTCTTGGTGTGGCTATATTGGAGCTGGTAACCTTTTTGGCTGCTAAAATAGATCTGTGTTCCTATTTTAAGGTGCAGAGCTTCTTGCTCTGCAGTGCTCAGCTGAACTGATTTTGATTCCTACTCTTATTTACGTATTGCCTACCTTAGGAAGCAGCTGTGGACTTTGTCACTAGAAAGTGCATCTGTCAGTTGTCCTTTGGAGGAGTCAGAGCTCTGTCAGGCTCTTTAAAAAGTCACAACGTAAAGCTGGTAGTAATTTTATGAAGAGACAAACGTGCAGTCAGCATCTCTCCTCCTTTGCTGAAGCAGAATCAGAAACCCTCTGATTTCACTCAGTTGCTCCCAAATCTTGTTCTCATCCATTCACATGGGTTCCCTCAAACACCATAACGTTGTGTTTCCTCATCAGCTTTAGCCATGATGACCAGTGACAGTGTGCCAGTTAATCAGCTCTTGCACCCCTTCCTGTTACTCTGATCACATCTCTGTTTTTTTTTTCTGGCTCTGATACTATCAGTGGCCCCACAAGGAACAGCAAAATCTGTATAATTTGTCTCCTAACAGCAAAATGTCACGCAGACTATTACTTACTTTTCTGTTAGATTTCAGCTCTTTTCAACTATAAATTGCATGAGAGGCAGAGTAAAAAGCTGTGTTACTTTTAATCACAAATGTGAGTCCATGGGAAATGCCAGCTTCACCTGCATCTTGCAGAGTCTGATACTCCAGTTACTCTGAGCTGCTCAAAGGGTTTCTTCTCCTGCATCCAAGCCCTCCTGCAACCCATGACAACCAATATGGCAAAAAGGCAGGAGGAGGAGCTGAGAAGGAACCAGCATAAAGTATTAACACTAAGTTTAGAGAGTTACTTATTATCTGATGGCGTTTTCTCTCCACAGAACTTACCCCACTATTGGAGTGTGATTTTTCTTTGGAAAAAGTGCATTTCATATTTTGAAGGAAAAAAAAAATCGTCTTGTCAGCGTTCCTTGGAGCAGAGAACTAGGGGAAGGATCTGACCTTTTACAGCAGCACTGTTCTGATTTGATTTGTACTATGTTGTTACTGTGGTGTATGCACAAACAACATGGAAAAAAAAATGTCTTTGCTTTTTCCAGTCAAAATATTTTTAACTGAAGGAATGTGAAAATATTCAGCAGGACCTTCTTACCTTTACCCTAGGATCCCAGGAGCTGAGACAATTTTACATTTTATAAACATCAGGTAGAAATCCTGACTGTGGCTTCGATTTGTAGTATGCTATCACCAGAAGCAAATATTTGGAGATACAAGATCTTTTGTTGACTTAACACTCTTGAGGGCTTCTGTGGAATAATTTGAGTGTTTACTTTAGGAGGCTGAATAAAGGTCAAATGAATCTTTAGAAAAAAAATCTATGCTCCCTATGAAGTGATTTTAGAACCTAGAATTGGTACCTCACATAATTCTAGGCAATAACACTTCTCTATATTATGCGTTATACACATGACAGAGATATATCATATATCATACAGATTTTATAGAGCAATATAATATATTATATCTATTTAGGCACTGATATAACTCTAAGGCAATGAAGGTTGGATTAAGTATTGCCCCTGCAATAATGACAGTTTAGGATATGATTATTGCAGGTTAATGTTTTGTGTACATAGTGATTCATACAAAAAATATTCTTTATAAGTCGGTCCTAATCTTAATGTATTAATATTATTTGCACTATTCTGAGATAATGCTTTGCAAGTCCAGGCTGGTTATAAAGCAATTTTGCTTGTATGTTTTCATTTTTGCCTCCTATTCCATTAGAAAATACTCTGGAGGGAAGAAACTGATTGGCTTTAAAGCAAAGCTGGTGTTTTCCTGAAAAGAAATAACCAAAACACTTTATCAGAAATACCTTACTTATCACAAAGTTAAATATTTTTTTTAAACTATTAGGAAGGAAAAATCAATTACAAGTTATGGAGGAGTTTCATTTCTTCTTCCCTAGTAGTCCAGCATTTGCTATATTCTCTCAGAAAACTGAAAGTACATTTTTCTGTCGGTGTGTTAAATCATCAAGCTATGCAATGTTTTGAGACCTAGATACTGGTTTAAGTACAAAAAAATCTTCAAATAAGCATTGGGGTAGCAGGAAAGAAAGATATTTACTCTATATGCTTGTGGTTAGGACTCAAGATACTGTTGTCTAGTTTCTGCTGCTCTGAAGATTTGGCTACTTGAATGAGGAAGAACAGTGTCCACAACTGAGAAAAAGAGCAGCCAGCCTCAGCTTCCACAACCCTGTGATTATGGCTCTGATTATCAAAACAGAACCTATGGACTTAAATAATTTCAGATCCAGAAGGAAATCAAACAACTTGCCCACATCCAGAAGAAAGGAGAACAGAGAGAACAGAGTGGACTTTTTGATTAAAAGGTGTCTCCTCCCTCTGCAAACATGTGAACCTCATCTCTTTTTGTAGTATGTTTTCTCGGCCATCATACTTCAACAAGTTTGACTGCATTTAATAAACAGTTTGGGAATATCTGAATCATACATTTTAATGGACTTACCATTCACCTCTGCCCTCACTCTCCATCAGAGTGGCCAAAAACTAACTTGTGAAGTATTTATATGTATGGGCATGTCCTAACCAAAAAACTAATTAAACTAAAATATGTTTCTCATATTAAGTTAATTATCACACACCTATTAAAATGCTGTAAAAGACATTTATCTTAAATCCTGTGGCAAAGGTAGGTGACACAGCAGAGTAACCAGGACAACTAACAAGACGATGAGCTCCACACAAAATATAGAAGATGAGCAGGAGCTTTACAACTGTTTGAGAACACAACCTACTTGTTTCTTCTCATAAAAGGCATGCTGTCTTCTGGTAATAAAACTATTGTTTAAGCAGAATTTGGTTTGAAGTTAACCACTACAGTTTTTGAAACTATGACTCTAAAGATACATGAGCTTTACAGTGGTCTTCATTTAACCAGGGCAGGCCTAGGTTTGGGACACCAGGATCTTTCTTAATGCCACATGATCCTCTGCAAAA
This sequence comes from Merops nubicus, assembly GCF_000691845.1. Classification (NCBI taxonomy): domain Eukaryota; kingdom Metazoa; phylum Chordata; class Aves; order Coraciiformes; family Meropidae; genus Merops; species Merops nubicus. Next base: position 9,351 of record NW_008620768.1, on the reverse strand, counting down.
AACATAGCACTAGAATCGATTTTGCTTGCTGAGCCTTCTTTCACCCCCCACAGTGACTCTCAGCACTCCTGCTGCCCTTTGGCACTAGTTGTTTTCTGATTACACTTTTTTGTGTCCCCGGTGAAAATTCTAATTTAAGGCAAACAAAATAGAAGATCAGCCTATAGATAATACACTTCAAGGAAAAAAAACCCACAAACCTATTAGAATTACATATTTTACCTTTCTAAAGCTGTCACAAACACTTATTGTTCATGAGCTGTTAAACCAAAAAATATTCTGTCTTAATCAGGCTTCAGATCTCATCTTTGTCCTGGTATGAAAGATAAAAATCTGTCAAAACCTTACAAGACCTCAGAGTTAGGGGACATTATTTTCTGAACAGCTCTAGGATGTTGCTCCTTACATTGAGAAGTTTTTCTTAGACTCTCAGCCACCTGAGAGCCACCTTTCCTACTCCTATCCATCCTTTGATTTCCTCTCAGTCTTCAAAACTGAATCAACTCCTGAATTAACTATGCTTCAGAACCATGGTCCAAGGTAGTTGATCCAAAAAAAAGTCTTGTCAGTACAATGAAAACTTTGTACCTCAGAAATCAGCTAAGGTTTCACTATCCGTTCTCCTTTCAATCTTCGTTGATAAACTGTCCTGCATCTTCCAGAGAAGCAAGATGCTACATTGGTCTGAAGATTACTGCAAAACTGGGCTTAGGGAAGTCAAGATAAGGAGCTGCAGAATTACTCACGTTATTTTAGGAAATCCCAAACACTTTCCGCCAGAAAAGAACCGAAGTACTACCTAGCAAGTTACATTTAATAAGCATCTACACATCCACTGCATTCTAGCTTTCATATTTTTCTAACTTTATTTGTGTACAACTGCTTTTAAGTGTTCTCTAGCTCTGCATGATTTGTAACCTACCAGGGATTATACATATAAATATGAATACTGTTGTGAATACAATGGTCTGGAATTCAAATCAAACCTCTTCCTCCTCCCTACAGCTTTTCATTCTGTATGTGGCTTCTTATCTGAAGATCTTAGTATAAAAAACAGTGGGAATAAACAGGTCGAGCAAGATTTGAAGTTTATCTTGACAGATCTGTTCTTGACTGAGCTCTAAGCCAGACTCTGCGTGCAAACATGGCAAGTCATATCTGCATAAAGCAGAGTGTGCTTCTGAAATCCTGGAGGAAACAAAGGCTGTCCTCTACATACTAAGACTTTAAATTGTCATGTAGTGATTACTTACTTGGCTCTGGGCTTTTACTCACATGACATATTCCGGTTTAAGGAGAATAAATGTGGTAGCTAATAACTGGGTCAACCAACAGAAGAAGTCTAACCATACCAGGCTAACAGATCATTTTCCAGATTTTAATCCTATGAAAATGTATGAGGAACTGTTACCACAGTGGTATGCCTTCTAATTTTCTTTAATAGTTCCAGTCTAAATATTATTTTGAAGGAATGTGCTATTCCACCTGCACAGACAGCATGTTCAAATCAAAGCAGGACTTTTTATGAGGAAGTGAGCATCTAAGCTAATAACTGAAGTACTTAAGCCCTTTGCTAGAGGTCTCCTGGAGGTCTACATCCTTTTTTCTTCCAGGAAACTAAGTTCATAATTCCTTAAATTAGATTCTATATTTTCTGAAAAAGTATGACTCGTGAGTGCCTAAGAACTGAGAAAGCAGCTTCTGAGCTGAGGATTGAGAAATTCTCAGATGTGGCTAGGCAGCATACAGCTACGCGTAAGTGTCGCTGACAGGTCAGGACCATAAATCTCGAGATGTGAATGCCAAACATTCACTTATCCTGTATCTCCTTACTAGTTTACTGTTATTGCATCATCATAGCCTGGGTTT
>NW_008620768.1:0-7451 GCF_000691845.1 Merops nubicus | reverse complement strand
TCAGCAGGATATTTTTTCATGTGTTTCACAATGAAGCTGGATGTGACATAACCTGTGTAAATTACTGCTGTTTGGCTGCCTTGCTTACTTTTATGTCAGAGCAGTATGGGAAGAATGTAATCCAAATGCAATCGGTTTCCCATTAGCTCTTTATACATTTTACAAAAAGAGAACAAAAACCTTTCACGATAGCATAACAGAGCAGATGTATTACAAAGGTACTTTCTGAAGAGTCCACAGTAGCATATTTGCCATTATTAGTAATCTCTTATAGGGACTCTACTGCTATCTCCTGTATGGTTCTGGAGACAGAGGACTGCTTTAGGAGGACTGGCCTACAAAAAAGCCAGAAAATGGTGAGAGCCAAGCAGTCCACTTCTATTAAAAATCAAATCTCTTTGTTTGGGCAAAGTCACTCCTGAATTTTATATTACATGGAAACCTGATTAATATTTATACTTCACAAAATACTTAGTTACTCTCCTTTTCAAATAAATTTATTACTATCGTACTACAGGAGAGGCAGTTTCTTACTGATGATCAAATCTCAAAAGCTAGGGAGGCTTAGTTCAAAACTTATCTGAAGTTTTGAACATTCAAAATCATTTAACTTGAAAGAAATCCAGCTTTCAGTTATTCTGTTTTCCTAACAGGAAAAGGGACAGAAAAGATGGCAATAACAAGTACCTTCAAACTGGTTGGATAAAAGAAATCAATAGAACTTAGTTAATTAGAATATCCAGGCTTTTTAATTTCTACTGATCTTACTAGCTCTGTGAATTGGAAAACAGCTGCAGTGCAGCACATACTGCAGGGCTGCCCCAGGCAGAAGATGGGGAGGGTCTCCACTCAGAAGCACTTTCTGACCCCTTTACACAGGCAGCCAAAGTCACTGCAGAACCACGAAGCAGTTCCAGGTCTCCACACATGTGTCTCCAGGCATCCTTCCTGCTCCCCTGGTCACTGAAGGGCAAAAATTACCTTCCTCAGTTACTTTGCTGCTTTCATTTATGGATGTTGTCAAAATGGTTAGAGATGAATCAAAATATTAATAGACTGCTTACACTTCTAAATTTCCTTTTCTATGTACACACATAGCTTTAGGCATGCAGAGCTGTTAATGCACTATTTGTAGAAAGACCATTAATGGAGCCAATTCTTTCTTGCTTAGTGACTTCACACAATACTACTGGGCTTTCTTAAAGAGTCTTCCACCCACCGGCATTATCACTGAATTCCCCAATGAGTACTTGTCTGGCTGTGACAAATTCAGCCCCACCAGATTAAATCATAACCATGTATGAATAGGGACTGGGAACTGGTGGACTTCGGTTTTATTACTGAAGACCTTTCGAAGTGCTGGGTTTAAACCCCCAGCCCTGAATGAGGGTTGCCATGTGGATGATGTCTACAGCCAGGCAAGAAAGATGCTCCGGACTGGTTTTCACCCAGGGTCTGGCCAGCCTTGGGTGGGAACCGATTAGGAGATCACCACCAGGTGCCCCCACCTTCCACATTAACTTGGAGGTGGGGCAAGAAACCACAACTATAAGAGCTGACTGCTTGCAATGGGGTTGGGAGATTTGCTTATATAGTGCATAAACTGTGTGGGAGTTCTGGTTATTGGAAGGGCTCCATGACTCTTCACACAAGGTGAAGTTTCCAGGATGGCAGAGCAAGATCATGGATTTCTATCTGGGGAACTGCTACATAATTGGACTCATTGTCTGGATGATTCTCTCTTATTGCATGGTTCCTTGGTCAGCTTGCTCCATTCTTCACATCCTTTGCAGTGAGTGAGTGCATTGACTTGTTCCTCCCTCTGGTTGTCTGGCACTTTGGATCTCTGGTGTGGATGTGGTAGTGGAGGGAGGAGTTTGGCTGCTGGTTTGCCTGTTAATGATAATATCATTTTACATCAGGCAAGTGGTCAACAGAAGACCTTTGCCCTACTCTTAATTTACTTAAAACAAGTATTACAATATAAAACTGCAGCATAGTACTTACATGGTGATTTTCTTTTGTTAATTATCATGTGATGAATTCCTTAACTGTGTCAGCATAAAACCCACCTGTGGGGACTTGGTCTATTTTGTGCTACTTCAGTTTCTGCCTCTACCCCACATCAAGCAAGCCATTTGATATGTTGTGTATTCATAATATGGTTCTCTACAACATCCGAAACCACCAGTCTTCTATCACAACTGCTTTCAGTGTAGGATGGACTTCATTGTTTTCCTGTAGTCCTCCTGTCAAGTTAAGAAGCTGCTTTGGTACTTGCTCAGGATCCTCTTTTCCCCATGTTTCAAAAAGCTGATCTAGTAACATCTAACTCTTAATATTCCACCCAAGCCCAAAACTAGTAATTAACTTAGAAGGTGTCTGATCTTCCTAAGAGCCATAGCATAGCCTTTAAAGTTTCCCAGGCATCGAGGGCACATCTGTTTTGATGCTTAGGACCTAGCTAATACCAAATCATGCCTAGACCCCATCAGAATCCAGGACATCAACATTCCTCTCCTTCAGTCCCCTGAGGAAAGCTTTATCTACTAAGCATTTTCAAGGAACATCTACTGGGTATCATCAGAACCTGGCATCTCAGGAAACTGAATGGCAACCACAACAGTTTTAAGAATTGAAGCTAATTGCACGACTTGTTGCTTTACTCCCTAACACAATTGCTATAATGTTCAGGGCTGGCATCCTAGAGGGATGTCCTAGGCTCCAATTCTTGTTCTCAACAGCTTTTTTTTCAATCCACATGCAGATGATTGTGAAGTGTTGGCTCTTTCCTTGGGATGGCATCTATAACCTTCCTCTCTTCTTCTTGGCCAACCACTGTAACTACTTGGCTCCAGAGTCAGGTCTAGATTATTTTTTTTTATTCTCTCTGGTCCAAAGGAACAGCTTTTATCCCCATCAGTGGGACTCATCACAAACAAAGGGGAGGCAGTCCTGCCCCAGCTAAGAATCTTGTGGTTAAACTATTTCCTTGACTGGTGGCAGCCATGACCCTGACTTTACATCAGAACCAATAAAGTGGAAACTGAATTCCTGCTTACAAGGAAACTCCTGTAACCTAGAAAGACAGTAGAGGGACAGTTTCATGAAAGAGACAGGGAGAGAAAGGGAGTAGGAGGAGAGAGATTGCTTCTCGAAGAACACTATCCTTATACCTTAGTTTCTTTACTGATATTTCTTTATCTGACAGGCTGAAATACTGTAAACATGGTCAGTTTTTCAGTTTGGAAATTTAAAGCAGCACTGTTTTCCTTACAGGTCTGTTGGGCTTTAGAGATTTATTTTTCTGTGTAAGGCAATACTTGTCTTCAGATTGTAGATACACACACTAAGAAGCAGTCTCAGAGGTTTGTAATACCTGTTTTATGAATGTGGAATTGACCATAAGAATACATAAAAAGTCTGTCAGAAAATAATTAAACTTGAGTTTTTTAAGTACCTAATATCCTATTCATCAAATTATTTTACTTTTTAAAATACTTTTACATTATTATGCTCATTTTGATCTGTGAAGTAAACTGGTGTCAGGTGAGTTACTGCTACCAAAGAGTGCGTGTTTGATGTGTATGAGTGTTTTAAATGCTGCTGGTATTTGGATGCAGCTTTAAAATGTTTTGGAAGTATTCTTGCCTTGAATGCATAGATAATACATACAAGGAATCCTTTTAGAAAGAACCCTTAGAAAACAGAGACAAAGAAGCCTGTGTCTTAACTGTGATTCCAGTGTTAAAAATGAGCAATTAAATGACGTGGGAATAGGTACCATTGTGATTTCAAAGGGAATTTCATGTGCTCGAGCTCTGGTAGCACTAGCCAGTTTACACTGAGGTATTTGTGCATACATGTCATAGAGGGTTTTATATACGTATTTTTATACATACAATTGTGGAATTAGTATCCTGCTCAACGATTTTCAAGTTCAATATAAAGTATCTTGATAAGTTATATAAAAGGGCTTGATGATGTGACATTTCCAATGTCACTTTCTCTGTTTTGAAGTTTAAGACCATGTTTCTTAAGAAGTGAGAGCAACGTGTTCTCTGTCTTCTACTTACTGCTGCCAGTGTTTTTTTTTCTTTCTGTAACATTTACAAATGAGGATGGCTAGTTGTATGGCCTGTTAAGGCACTCTTACTAATACAAATACAGGGAAAAGTTTTCCAATAAAGTCAACAATGAAACAACAGGGACAAAATAGGTAAATTAATTAATAGGATGTCCTCTGAATAATATGTAAATTAATGTGTGATCCAAAATAAAATAGCACAGAAACACTGAACAAAAACTACTTGCCCCTTAGTTATAAAGGTCAAAAGAGATAGTGACAGTAGTGATGACTTCCAAGGGAAATGCAGAAATATGTAACAACACATATGAGAAGAAGCGAAACCTAAACTCTTCAAAGTGCTTGCACAAAGTACAAAATAAGACAATTAAATTTGGTTTTGAGATGAAGTGTCAAGAATTAGTAGTGAGTAAAGCCAAAGACTACTTAAAGAAGACAATTCCTTGGCTGGTTTGCATTAGAGTAATTGTTCATGTTTCTTAACTCATTTCATTATCTAATAATAAGAGCAAACTGAAGATACATTTTAGAAATCTTGAGGAAAAAACTGACATAGATTGGGCAAATTAAACCTTACTGCAACGTAGTTTTGAGTCTATTTAGGAAACTTCATAGTGTTCTGAATTAGTTTTATTATTCTCCATAAAAGCTGGCAGGTGGTTTCACAGTTCTTCTAGTAGCAAAGCTTATTTAAGAGTTCCCCTGTGGCCAGGGTTGTTTGTTCCAGTGGTTGAAGAAAGGCAGGAAGTTGTTGTCTCAGAAATTGTGCACAATCACTAATTGTGGGTTGTATTGTAAACCCAGATTAGTTCCTTTAATCTTTCTGTTTTCAATTTTTTTTTTTTTTTTTTTTACAAGTACAGTCTTTCTGAAGTCAGAGGGAGACTCTGAGGTGAAGCCTGCCTCTGGAGAGCTTTGTTCATGGAGTCAGATTTGGTTCAGGAATCGTGCTGAATTTTGCAGTTACCTGTAAGCTGAGGACCACAGTGCTACACTGAGCCAAAGACGAAGATTTCCCTCTCCCTGCATCTGTGTCCTTTACAACACTGAGCGCAGCTGACACAGACCCACACTCTCAGAAAAAGAATAAATCGAAATTCAAGAGAATTTCATTCAGGTGAGCAGCAGTACTTGCTGTAGGAGACCCAAGAGAAAAAAAGTGCAAATAACCCTGTCTCCTGCTGCTTGACTTCCTCTTCTGCTGAGAAGAACAGTTCTGCTCATGCCTTGTTAGTTTTCTTTGTTAACAAATACGTAAGTCTTCCACCAGTTCTTCAGATAATATATCTGTGCTTTCACGTTTTTTGATATATACTTGACTGAGAAGAAGCATTTCCAATTCTAAAATTATATTAGCTAAATTCCTGAATTCCTTCAGGCCGAGCATTTGATTGATACACAAGTTAAACTTGGAAAAAAAAAAAAAATCAGCAATCCCTACTTACTCTGCTTATGTTATCTATTCTGTAGCTATAGGGCTCGTTTTTTTTTTATTGGGCTAGAACATTTTATTTTTATTATCTATTACATAACTGTTTCTGATGGCTTACATCATCTATTCTCAGGACTGATGTATTGCCTTTTCTATTTGGACGCTTCTGATGAGCTAATAGCAGTCAAACTCGGCTAAAGTGTTTCAAAATTTGCTTCCATCAGGATTCAACTTTGAATTGTGAAAGGAATCGCAAAATCACGGTACTAATAGACGCTAAAAATGGAAATGCAGACAAGTATCTAAACAATCAATAGTGCTCTGTTGCCACACTCAGAAAATGCTTATGCTCTGGAAAGGCCTTTTTCCCTCCTGCTCAAAGGGATAGGAGGCAGCTTTTTTACTTTTCGCTGTGTATACTTCAAATACTAAATCCTCTTGATCTTTTCATATAGGCATCTTTGGAAAAAAAACAAAACCAAAACCAAACAAACCAAATAATTGTACCATGAATAGAGCTGACAGTCAAGCACAGAGGATAAGGGTTAAAAATCTGGTTACTTCCAGAGATGCAGTTTCCAGAGTGCTTTATTTTTCCAAGTGCACAAGTGGTATTGACATAGTTATTTTTGAGAATGTGATCTGCCTCTTTTCTTTACCAGAAAAGAAGACTATGGAGGGTGGCAGAGGGAGGAGATGTCAGATAGGCTGATTGTCCCAGACAAGACGATGGCAATCTGATGTGCTGAATCTAGCAGTGGATAGCTCTAATCAGTGTCTGATAATGGTACTTCTGCACACATCATTGGTACTAGATGACAAATCATTCCAGAAGATATCTGCCTTTATGATTATTGCAATATCGTTCCTTAAATGGTGCTTTTCGCTTAAGTATTTCAAATTAGTAAAAGCAAGTATATAAATTATTTATATTAGAATAATTTAGAGGAATATATTTGGAACTACAGGGAAACTACAGTTGCCTCTGCTTTGATACAAGAATATGACAGTTTCATGCCATGTCCGTAGCAAAAGTCCAGCTGAAGATGCTGAAATTCAAAGTAGGCCAAGGTCTAAGCATGTGGGTTAGTATAACAGGCTGTAAATGTAAGCTGGATCTTAGCTATGAAGAATTAAGGAATAAAGCATGAATTTGAGACCTTGTGGAAGGGAAGAGGTAATATAGTGAGTGTGAGCAATGTCCCCGCATGCTAAGGGACATCTAATGCAGGGTCACATTTAGTTTCTCAACGCTTGTGAGTCCTGCTGCCTCTGCTGAAGTGGTCCTGGTAACTTCCAGAAGTCCCTGCGGCCCCCTCGGGGGAAGCGTGCTGCCCTCCCTTACACTAACCAGCTTCAAGGCATCTCTGGTAACAAACAGGCTCCCTGCGGGTGTCGGGGAGCCCCTAGCACAGAGCGACTGCTGCTGCCTTATCTCCTTGGCCCTCGTGCCACGCTATGCCCTGGCAGAGAAGATGCTCCCAGCATGGCAAGCGAGGCCAGTGGGCTGGCAGTGGCAGAAGAGTTGTCTCTGGCCGCAGCTGAAACCCGTTGGTTTGCAGGGAGGCACAACTAAACCTGCCAGGGTGAGAGGCTCTGGGCAACCCTACGAAGGTGGCACAGCTCCCCGAGGTGCCGGGGAGCCAAATGCCAAGTGAGTGGGGCGAGAAGGCGGCTCAGCCTGCCCCGGATCCTCCAGGGCACGACCTCTCACCTGCCTCTTTCCCCCCTGCTGCACGCCAGCACCTTTTTAACGGTCGTGGGACTGGCCATGTTCCAAAGGCCGCGTCTAGGAGCTGCTGTTTTCAACTGCAGGACTCGGGGCGGGGGGCCAATGTCGCCAAAATCCCCACGGCGGTGGGTAGCGGAGGCTTTGCTCCTTGGTCGGAGCCAGGCCAGGGCACGCTGCGGGCAGCTGCTTCCCATGCACAC
>NW_008620767.1:917-28705 GCF_000691845.1 Merops nubicus | reverse complement strand
CCCCCCTGCAGGGAGGCCTCTGGCTCCGTCTCCCCCAGCGGGCGGCTCAGGGCCTGGGGGTAGAACCCGGCGGGATGGCCGGGCCCAGGGAGCTGTGGTGACAGAGTGACATCCAGTGACAAGCTGGAAAGGCTGGAAAGCTGCCTGGGAGAACAGGAGCCGGGGGTGCTGGTGGGCAATCGGCTGAACATGAACTGGAGTAGGGAGGTGATCCTGCCCCTGGACTCGGCACTGGTGAGGCCACATCTTGAGCACTGTGTTCAGTTTGGGTCACTAAAGTATCAGAAGGACATTTGAGGTGCTGGAGCAGGTCCAGAGAAGGGCAAAGAAGCTGGTGAAGGGTCTGGAGAACGTCTTATGAGGAGTGGCTGAGGGAACTGGGTTTGTTTAGTCTGGAGAAGAGGGGGCTGAGGGGAGACCTTATGGCTCTCTACAACTCTCTACAAGTCTCTACAACTACCTGAAAAGAGGTTGTAGTGAGGTGAGTGTTGGTCTCTTCTCCCAGGTTACTAGCAACAGGACAAGAGGAAATGGGCTTATGCTGCACCAGGGGGTATAGGTTGGATATTCAGAAGAATTTCTTGTTGAAAGAGTGGTGAGGCATTAGAGCAGGCTGCCCAGGGAGGTGGTGGAGTCACCATCCCTGGAGGGGTTCAAAAAACACGTAGACATGGCATGAGTCAGGACACAGTTCAGTGGTCACAGCAGTGCTGGGTTGATGGTTAGACCTGATGATCTTAGAGGTCTTTTCCAACTTTGGTGATTCTGTGATTCTTAAAAAAGGCAGCACGTCAAACATTTTACCTACCACCTCAGGCCAAAGTGGGAGTCCTGATGAAACTGGAAGCAGAAATTCTCCCATAATAAAGATGTTAAGCAAAATGTAGCAAGGTGTAGGCCAACAGGTTTTGTGGTCCATTTTTTGTATTTTCCCCCAGTAAGGAATAGGTTTCACCAGAGCAGGTATGAATTTTGTTGCAACACTTAGGGAGCAAAGTTTCACTTTCTTACAGTTCAGATCTCCATTGCTATTTCATGGTGGAGTAGGGATGTCTGGCTGTTCCTGAGTGTCTTCTTTTTTAAACTCTATTATCAGATTATTAATGGAATAGGATTATATATGACATTAGTTTTGAGGAGTTTGACACTGGTTACCAAATATATATTCATTGACTTAGCAGCTTAAGATCTACGGACATTTATAAAACTATGTAGACAAATAAAAATGAATTAATAACTAAATATGAGAATGTGTACTCCTCCCACTGGGGAGGAGTGAGCGAGGGGCTGCCTGGGGCTTAGTTGCCAGCTGGGATTAAACTGCCACAAGGGATTTCAATTTTCTACTGCTGCCTTTAATTGCTGGATGCTAAATATAATATCCAAGGCTAATAAATGCGTACTGAGAAATTAAGAATCAGGGTGGCATGCCAAAGGCAAGTCTATTATAGCACCATATGATGGTGATGATAATGCCCATTACAAGCTAGAAACTAAACATCTTCAAGCATGACTATGAATCATGAAAAAATCTCTTGGCTGGGAGGCATGGGCCAAGCAACTGGAGCATACTCTTGTGTGATTTCTGAGATGTTACCATGACTCTCTATTCCTGGTACTGGTTTCATAAGTTTCTTGCTTTTTGCTGTTTTCTGAGAAAGTCTCTGGCGTTGTTCCCTTGACTATGAGTTTCTCCTCACCCAGTGACCATCATTCCCTATGAAATACTCAGCTGGCTGCACCACAGTGTAGCTGTTAGTCACACTTGTCCTAACATGGACCCTCTGCTTTCTGACCCGTTTGGCTGCCAAAGCAAGAAAGTCTTCAGATGCCTTTTTGGGTGGAGAGGGTGGTAGGGAAGATGGGCAGACATCAGGGTGTCCTTGGCCCCCTGAGCTCCCCAGGGGGTGCAGAAATGACTGCTACCCTTGCCCTTCTTCTGACCAGATCCAAACCCCCTGCCAACATGTCTTGGACTGTCTCTAAAGCCATGTCTTCAGATGAGCCCTGTCCTTAGATGGGTTATAACATGTAGGGGTGGAAACAGCAAGGTGTACTGGCCCAAAAGAGGGTATGGGAAGGGTTCTATCTTGTTTTAGGAGCTCCCATTTATAGATGGATTCCTCTGCATTGATCTTACTGGTTTAATTGAATGAGTAGCTGCGTGTGCAGTCTTGCTTCAGAAGCAGACTTTAAGAGGACACAGTTGCTTAAGGGCTTTCATGAAGAGATCCTGTGGTTTTTAAAAGGACTTACTGCTGGCTTATTCAGGAGAAAAGGTCTTGCTTGGGGAGTGGTGTTTGGAAAGGCTTGTTTGGGTGCTGTCTGTCTCTGCCTCAGCATGCTGGTGGCCCTGATGTCATCACAGTTGGCCATGGGTTAGGAGTGGCATCCACCCTGGGGCATTTGCAGTGCTGCCTTGCCTTAAGACCACAGGAGAGCTCTGTGGTGGGTGGTGGCTAGGAGGTCCTCTTTTTTTGCTCATGGCTTTGAAGAAGCCCAAGATAACTTGGGGGAGACAATAATAACACTTTTTGGCTCTTGTCAGTGTAAAACACATCACTGGAATTGGTGCCTGAGGAAATGAAGTCCAGCATTTCCATGTTTTTCCCCTGAAGTGTGCCTCCAGTGATGGAGCTCAGGAATAAAGGCCTGAATTTTGCTCCTGTGAGCAGGAATGTGACTTGAGTGACCAGGGTTTGGCCCCCATGTTAGGGAATTTTATCCTTTCACCTATAAAATCAGAAGGAGAAGAAGCAACGGTGGAAATCTGGCCAGTTTTTCTGAAAGGCTAAAAGGGAATCTGGGACAAAGGAAGCCTCAAAAGTCAGAAGTGCCTCAAACAACAGTGCACTCCCTGAGGGAATCTGCTCTTGCACTTCATTTACTTTGTCATTTAATTAGGCTGTCATTGGAACTGGCTCAGATCTGATGGGGGAAATGAAAACAGCCCAGGGATGATGTCACTACTGAAACAGCATGGGGCTCTCACTTAGGGGGACCAGGGGTAATTAGGGGTACTTAAAGACTTCATTTCCTGTTCTTATGTCTCCTTCAAGCTCAAAAGTTTACTGCTGCTTAACTTCTATGAGTCTATTTTCTGTCTATTCTTACATTTTTTTTTTGTCTCCTGGCAAATTGAGGAAACATATCAAAATACCTTTTAAGGGGTAGGTGGTCCCTTGAGGGGTCTAGAGGAATTGCTAGCAGTTTAGCTGTCAGGAGCTTGATTTTTCAGAATAAATATGGTGGGGGTTTTTTACCACATTTTTTTTTTTATACTATGAAACTTTTGCAGCAAAGAACACTGGGCTTCAGCTTCATGAGTAGAGACATGCAAGGACACCAAATGGAGAAAGGACAAGAAATGGGAATGTGGTATGTGATGCAAGTGTTGTTAAAGCTGCATGTGAGGATTCCTTACATGGATGGTCTTGAATCCTTTTGCAAGTAAATCATAATTAAAAAAATAAATAATTTACTTTATCTGCACCCCAGATTTGAACTGATGTTCCCCACTGTTTTGCTGGTGAAGTGAAGGCAGCAGCAGAATACTCTCACACCTCCAAAAACATTTTTTTCTCTTGTGAAACAGTGGCCCACTTGCAGAAATTCAATATCTGCTTCTTAGTCTTTCTCTACCTGCACTCTGAGGACATCCCTTGTTAGCTGTTCAATCAATAAAGAACACATCTTCAGTCAATAGTAAATCTAGTTTATTAAAACACAGGTTTGACAGTTAATTCAATTGCTAACAAAGTTGTAACGTGGTCAATACCAGAACAAAGGGACCTCATAAATGAAATACATATATCCTCTAGATGCAAAATTATCTCATAGTAAGGTACATTGGATGAATACAGACAAAACCATGTTAGTGAGATTAGAGTGTGTCTATTTCTCTCCATTCCCATGTAGTATTTAAGATATACAGTATCTCAGAAGCTCCACAACTGTCACTTGTCCCTGCTCCTGGCAGGAGAAAACCACAGAAAAAGGTCTGACCTTTTCTTTTCAATTATTTCTCTCCTCTCTCTCTGCACAGGCTACCAGCTCAGTCCCATTCCCAGTGCAAACAAACAGCAATATTCCCTTTTCCTTCAGTAGCACAGGACCAGTCACTGCAGGAGTTCACACAGCCATCACTAGGTCAGCTCTCAGGTATGCCACTGAGCTCTTGAAATAAGGATTTGGAGCATGAACTGTAGTGAAGACACCATAAAACTCTGTGCTTACATCAAAGGCAGTGTGAAGTGACTGAAGCAGATTGACTCTGCAATTGAAAATAACCTCTAGATAGCCAAGAAAAAAAAATATCACTTTCCCAGTCATTTGCCAAGTACTTTTCCACCTGGCCAGCAATGATTTGTTTTCTGCATATTTCAGAGAGAGCTGAAAATAGCTAGCTGCAGTTATTTTTATTTGGGAGCAGCAGCATTGACTTTGTTCAGTGCTTTCTCCAGAAAAGCTCAGAACTTTGAGAAAGTATCTTCACTGGCAGAAACACTGCTTTGAGTGTTTTTCACAGGGAGGGAAGGCTTTCAGCATTTTTGTTAGTTTTCCTGTGGGACAGGCTGCTTTCCTGGAATACACAACAAATCTTCTTGTCCTTTTTTTTTTATTAAAAATTTAGGTCATTAAAACCAAAATACAAACATGGTCAAATGGAGTTTGGAACCTGTTTTCATTTAACTGCAAGTGGTCTGATTTTTAGGAAATGAATTTTAGAAAATATCCAGTGACTTAAAAATGCAAGGAGCTATTTGGTGAGGCTCTCCTAGGTACACATAGGTGTAGCTCCTCTTGGCTTTCTAAAACAGCCCTCCTCCTCCTCCTCCTCTGCTGCCCTGCCTTCCCTCCTGTTCCAGGCTTTTTCCCTCCCCATTGCATTGGTGTTTGTTTTGTCTCAAGAAGTTCAAAGCAACTGGAAGCTAATCCTATAATAAAAGGGACCAGTTTCCTCCTTGGAGCAGGCAGGAGGTGAGGGATTAGGGATATCTTTGGCAGCAGTTTGCTGTCAGGCTGGTTTACCTGCGCAGAGGAAACTACTCCCTAGCTACCTGTTTGGACCAAAATAATTCTAAAAGTTTGTCTTTGGATCCCTGCATGGCAACTGGCAGCAGAGAATGTAAAAACAAGAGGTGCAGGGTGCAGGCTGGTGCTCTGTGTGCCTCCATCCTGCCCTCACTGCCAGCAGGCACCTTACTCATAGTGCTCCATGCTGATGCCATTTGCCTCAGATCATTATCTCACTTGACTATCAGTCAAATGTTAAGCAAGGTACGTTGGTGGCCTCATCAGAGCAGAAAATTTGGAAATGTTAAGGCCTTCTGAACAGCATGATTTGTAAGTCAGTCTCAGCAGAAGGTATCAGTGATGCTTTACATTTCTGTGAGGTGCCAGTCTGTGGCCAGCGTTTGCAAAGGGAAGTGACAGAGTGTTGAATGTCACAGTGCCTGACCCATGGACCTCTGCACACACAGGGGAATGGAGCACAGAGAGGTTCAGGCACAGACACTGTGGTGGGCAGGTGAGTATTTCCTAGTTGGTTGAGTATGGTGAAATGAGATAAACAGACTCTATCAATCCATCAATTTGGGAAGGTGGACACTAGAGGCATAGTTACACTGCTAAACAGCAGAGGACCAGGGATGACACCCAGACACCTCCATCCTGCCTTGGTTTTGGCCATCCCTAATGAGCTGTCTCCAAGCCCTTTGGCTCCAGAGGTGCCTAGCACTGTGCCCCATGGCTTCAGGCTGCTCAGTACCACAGTCTCTACCACTGAACAGTAGGGTCCTACCGGCACCACACCGGTCTGCAATTCCCCCCCAGCTACCTGCAGTACAAACTTCTGATTTGGGCTTTGAAATTTTCAGCAGCAAAATAATAGAGGATGGGGTCGAGGCAGCTGTTCATGGCAGCGAGGCAGAGCGTGACCACCAGGGCCTTGTGCACGGGCAGGCTGGACTGGCTGCAGCTGCTCTGCACCAGGTGGACAGTCCGCAGGACGTGGTAGGGCAGGAAACAGAGGAGGAAGAGGATGAGGGTGATGATAATGGTGGACAGTGCCTTCTTGTGACAGACTGCCTTTTTGTGCTGTGGAGACCTGGACTTGAGCAAGGCTTTGATGGCAAAGACGTAGCAGACAATGATTGTGCCAAAGGGCAGGATGAAGCCCACGGCGATGACGAAGCTGTTCATCACCAGGAGCCTTTGTTGGCTGGAGGGATGGAGGTCCAAGCACTTGTCTGGGTCGCTGTACCCAGCGATCTCCTTGCTTAGCAGAGGGCTGGAGGCTACCAGCACGAAGAGCCAGATGGCTGTGCAGATTATCCTGGCATACTTCTTGTTGGTGACCTTCCAGTGCTTGAAGGGGTAGACGATGGCAATGAAACGAACCACGCTGAGCACGGTGAGGAAATAAATGCTGCAGTACATGTTCACGTACAGGGCGTAAGTCATGATCCTGCAGGTGATGTCACCAAACACCCAGTGTGATCCCAGCAGGAAATACGTGGCCCGAAAGGGCAAAGTGCTCACAAACATGAGATCTGAAACAGCCAAGTTCTGCATGTAGATGTTAACCGAGAGCTTCCTCTGCGAAGGCTGGAAGAAAACATAAATGGAGAAGCCATTTCCAGCAGCACCCAGGAAGAAGATAAAGAGATACACAATGGGATAAATGACTTGCTTGAAGCTGTCAGTTGAACAGTTGAAGGAGCTGTTAGTGGAGTTGTCAGCCAGTGCCATCTCAGAAGTATTCATAAGCCTAGAGTTAGGCTCTCTGTCCTTCTGCCAAAGTAAAAAGAAGAGGTGTGAGTGCTGGCTGACAGGCTGGCCAGGGAGTTCAGCTTTCAGGACTATTTTGCTGAGGGCAGAAGTTGCAATATGCAGAGGGCAATGGAAAGCAAAGGTTCTTTAATGAGTTATTAGTTGTGATGTCCCAGTAAATACACATCTCAAGGCATGAAGCCTCAAGTCATCTCTAAACAGTTTCAGTACTACAGCAGCTGGTTGTTATCTCAATCTGTGAAAGTGCTGCCTTTTAAATGTGAGTGCTATGTCTGTGTTTTAATGGCAGGTCTTTGATCTCCTCTGGACAAAACAAGCAGCTTGCTGCCAGCCAGCTTGCAGCAGGGAAGTTTTGAGTCCCCAGTTACCCAGCATGGAAGTATCAAAGCCTGATCAGAAAAGGAATCACGATCTACTGGTAAGTCATTTAAAATTAGGATAAAGAGCCAAAAGAATTGAATTTACCTTTTGGAACTAGTGATATTTTCTCTGCTATGTTGTTGGCAGTATGTCACTGAACTTTCACAAGCAATACCAGAGACACGTTGTCATACATCAGAATGTATAAATTAAGGATATTTTGACCTTTAACACTGCATACATACTGTGCTAGTTACATGTGGTTCCTTTTCTGACTCCTTCCTCCTTACACTGCATTACTTCTTTCTTGTAAGATTTTGATGGCTTTCTGTGTCTCTTTTCGTGGGGCCCTTGCTTCATTTACCACTTTCTCAGCAGCTTTTGTGCTCAACTGCTCTACATCAGAGACTCAACCACAGGCATTGCAGCTTCCAGGGCAGCCCATGTTTGCAGCCCTAATGAAAATGGCCCTTGAGAAAACAGGCTGTGTTCACAAAGAGTGATATTTTTCCTCCTGTGAGGCTATAATTCAATCAAATCAAAACCACTCACAACTAAAACTCCCCAAATATTTTTGTTTTTCCTCATTAGAGGCTATTTACTTGCTAAACTCCTGATTTCTTCTCTCAGCTGGCCTGCAGCTAGTAGTATTTTGAAGGGAAGGTTTCAGTATTGTTGCTTGTTTAATAGATTCCCTCTCTGCATCTGCCAACATATTCTGGGGATGGAGCATGGAAAACTTTAGCCTAAAACCCAGAACTCTGTGGCACCTCTAGAAAGAAAAAGAAAAAGAAGTTTTTAATTTGCCCCAGTGAAAGTGATAATGGGTTGATGGTACACAACTGTGCCCTATCTCTTATTCTGGACCTCATTGGCTCCACAGTTTGATATTAATTTATTTACCCAGAAAAGCAGGCTAGGTTTGGGTGCTCTGGACTCCCTGTTACCCAATGCAGTCTTCCCACTGTGCTGTAAATCATAGAATCATAGAATCCTTTAGGTTGGAAGGGACCTTCAAGATCATCAAGTCCAACCACCGAGCCATTAGGGCTCTAAAGTCCTCTGCTAAAACTGAAACTCAAGCCATGGTGTGGGAGCCTGACCTATGTTCAGAGCAGACAATAATATCTTCAGGGAGGTGTCTCTCTGGATCCCTTAATACAGCAACCAGATGTGCCTCAGCAGCTGCATTTTACCAAGCCCCACTGTGACACAGAGCATGGGAAGCTCTGCTCTGGGCTCAGAAGGAGCAGGACTAACCCCCCTGCCAGCATGAGATGGGAAGGTGGCAGCTGGAGGAAGTGGGACACTTGCTCAGACCCACATCATACCCATCTCCCCAGTGCCTGAAATTCCCCCTCCAGAAAACAGAGTTAAGAATATCTACTGAGCTTAGGAGCACTGAAGACTGCAAGTAGACAAGCTGGATATTGGGGCTGACCAAAGCCCCAGACTCAGTAAACACGTGCTCCTGAAGGAAATCTCCTCATTTGAGACCCTCTTCCCCTGCAGAGGGGAGAGACAAGATATATTCCCCAAATCACAAGAAAATACCTATGCTTGTTGAAGTGTGCCTGTTGTGTGGGCCACCAAACACTAATGAAGAACCTGGAGAGTGGACAAATTCAAAACCCTGCTGAGCACCCTGAGTGGTGGCTTGTGGCCTGACACTATGTGTGCAAGGAGGAGATTCAGGCAATGAAAATTCAGTTGCTGAAAAGCCCATGGGTCCTTGCACTCTGGGGAGAGCAGTACAAGCACAGAGGCTGAGGCACTTTGCTCAGCCTCTTCACATGAGGTTATCTAGCTTACCATTAAAGCTATTTTGTGCTCCTCATTCCTCCTGCCAGCTGAAGACCTTTAGGAAACAAGAAGCACATGTGGAGCTGTGAAAACTCAGCATCCATGGGCCTGGCAAGAAAGCCAGCACTCAGACTCCTCTCCAAATTATCCAAACAAAATTTTAAAGCCATTATAGGATGTCTAAGAGAAAGAGAAAAGGGATCAGTCATCTGAAAGCTACATTGTCTGCCCTCAGCTGAGGGGCAGAAGTCACCCATGCAATTATCTCGTGTAGATGTTCCTATTAACTGTGTTTTAACACAGGGATTGATGTAGAAAGGCAGGGGCAGTAGAAGATATATTTCACACAGAACTAGCTCAAGCAACCACAGTGGAGATGGGGAGAATTTTAGCCCTCCTAGAAGCCAAGAGCTGTTCATTAGCCAGCTATGGTGAGGAGATGGCTCCTAGATAAACAGAGAGAGAATGGCAAATGTAACTACAGGCAATAAATTTTCAGCCAGAGCATCCAGTCTCCTGGGTCAGGAATGAACAGGGTGGGGTTTGGGTGAAAAGACCTCTAGGGTCCTACAAAAGACTTCAGAAGGGAGATTGGTGGTAAGATCTAAGAGCCCTCTGAGATAACAGAGGGAGAGAGGGACAATGTGAAATGAGAATCTCTCTCAAGTGCTACTGAAAGACTTTTCTGATGGAAACTCCCTAGCAGAAGATTTTTTCTATGTATGAGTTTCCCTGATGGAAGCTATCAAGTAGAAGCAGCTGATACATGTTTTGAGGCTCTGACAACCCCCCTGGCAGGAGAGAGAGAGAGCACATCAGCTGAGCAAGAAAAAGGGAGGCTTTTCTGAAATACCTGCTCTTAGATTGGACATAGATTGGGGTGAGTTTTTCTCTTTATCTCTGTGGAGTCTTTTAGAAACATTTTCAACTTTATAAGTATGTATTTTATACATAAATATTTACCTTTCATTGTAAATTACATCTATTATAAACTATATATATATATATATAAAAATTAGGAAGAAATAGTTTGCCTTTTGGCTTGGCCTGAGTGTGATTTACTGGAAGGAGACAACAGAAAGACATTCTTTGCCTAACACCCCTAACAGATGGGTGCTTAAACCAGGTGGGACACTGGTAAAGCAGAAGTAAGAGATTTGTTTAATTGGAGGAGATCCTAAATGACTAAAAATGCCCTAAAACTATCAGATTTGAAGCTCAGGATGCAGCCTAACAGCACAGAGAGGGCTATCCTGTGAGCTGCATGGATGAGGCAGTGGAGAGGAGGCAGAAAGAGAGACTGTGACATCTCCAGAGCAGGGCCAGGCTGCTGGCACTGCAGACTGAAAGGTTTGCAGAGGAGTAATTAATTAGAAGCAACAGAGGAGCTGGCGGGCATGAGGAGAGCAAGTGGGCTGGGCTGATGAGACCTGTGCACCTCTGACAAGGCCAAGAGGGAGATAAAGCCCAGCTGCAGTCAAGAGGGAAAGCAAATCCAGAGCCTGCAACCCCAGCTGGCTGATATGTGATGTCTTGAGTGACTGATCCCACGTAGTTCTGCACCAGGGCTCAGAGCTGATGAGATGGAGGAGCTGGAAGGCTTGGCATGAGGCAGCAGCCCTGGTGCAAGGGGAACCTCTGAGACCTGCTGGAGAGAGGGTAAGCAACAGGAGCCTACGTTGCCATGCTGCCAGCTTCATGGTAGGGGCAGTGGAGGATGGACAGGTGGAGGAGTAGCACTATGCATGAGAGAGTATATAACTTACAACAGCATAAAAGTGTTATGGCTGAAGGGAAGCACCACAGGCTTCTTGTAGGCAGATATCCCATACTCTAATAATAAAAATATGGTACTCTGAATATGCCACCAAACTCCTCATCAGATTGATGGCAGTCTTCAGCAAATGCTAAGTGAGAGCAGAAGCTGAAAGCAAGAGCAGGCTCATCAGATTGATGGCAGTCTTCAGCAGATGCTAAGTGAGAGTAGAAGCTGAAAGCAAGAGCAGATTTGGGGTGTCTTTATAAAGATGTGGAGCTGCAGCAGAACAAGACATAATATCCATATGCAAGAAATGCCTGATTCCTGGAATAGTGAATCCTGCAAACAAATCCACAGCATAAAATGTCATTCTACATTTGGTCTTTATAAATACAGAGAAGGAACTGGTAAAGGATGTGCAGGGTGACAGTAAGTTTTGCAAGCCCACTGAGAGATGAAAGGCTGCTAGGGAACTAGCAGGGTTCTTGGTGATGGCAAAAGATCTCTCAGGGACAACAAGGCTAGAGCAGAGAAACTCAGTGAATTCACTCGTCCCCATCTCCAGGTAATTCCCCAGGCATTTTCATGCCTGATGCAGCAAACAGGTCAGAGGAGCCAGCTCCACCTGAGGGCTGTGTGCAGGAAACATTAAACCAACCAGGTAAGTGAGAGGGCAATAAGTAACCAGGACCAGATGACATTCATGGTCCCAAAGGATCTTACAAGTCACCTCATCCTCCCTGGCAATCAGGCACTGTGCCAGGGGACTGGCATGTCACCAACACAGCTCTCTTCTAGAGGAAGGGCTTCAGGAGCAGCTCGAGGGCGAGCTGGTTGTCTCAGTGCTGTGAGCTACCAACCACTGAGACCAATTTCCAAAGGGAAAGGGTGGCAGATGAGCATCAGGGTATTTTAATGTAAGGTGATGCCTTCTGGGAAAAATACTCTGGACCATACCTTTATGACAGGAGCTTGGAATTGGCTGTTACATTCAGGAAAGAGCATCTTGCATTGGCTTCACTATTTACTGCAGTCATTTCTGCACTACCTGCAGCAGCAGAAGCAACCAAAAATGCAAGATGAGGGACATCACCAAGAAAGCTATGGAGAGCAACATAAACTATCACCCTGTATAAAATCTCCATGCACCCCCATAGTGAGCTTATGGAGTTAAAGAAGGCACAAAGAGTGGCAAGTGAAAGGATCCAGGAGGCAGAGTAAGGATTAAAAAGCCTGAGGCTCTTCCTTTCAGAAAGGAGGAGGCTGAAGAAGGATGTGGTCAAGGTTTACAGAGTCATGAAGATGGTAGATAATGTAACTGTGAGCTGTTATTCACAGGGCCCCACAGTGCTGGGACTTGGGGTGCTCAGCAGAGTTGTTTGCAGTCTGCTTGCAAACAAATAAAAGAGGGAACACCTCTGTGCAGCAAGGAGTGGGCAGCACTAGGAGCTTGCTGCCACAGCAGGCACTGCAGGCAGCAGAACAGGATCTGAAAATGCCAGGATGGTAACTGGGAAACAAAAGACTGGGCAGGGCTGTGCTCCCCAGTGCCCATGGACAGCAGCCAGGAAGCTGGAGAAATGCAGGGGGAAAGCACTCTGGAAGGTGGTCAGGCAGGTGATGAGGCTCTCAAGTCTCCAACCAGCCTCTCCTTTGCCAGGATGAGAGATGGAATACTCCACGGACCATGCTCTGAGCTGCCAGCACACTCCTCACAGCCACAGTTTGCTCCTAGTCCCTGGCAGTGTGAGAACCACAGCTGACTTCCCTGAGCTGCCCCTAACTCCTGCTGGGGAAGTGAGACCAATGCCTGCAGTGAGCTTAATACAGAGATTCCACCTTGTCTGGCAGAAAGCTGGTACTGGGAAAGTGGCAACTGCCAGCAGCCCTGGGCTACCCTCACCTCTAGTGGAGGGCAGCCAGTTGAATAATCCAGCACCTTTGTGGACAATAGGATCAGTTTGTATGCCAGGCCTGGACAGAGAGACATCTACACCTTTGAAAGAGGTGTAGGGGACTGGTGCTGCTGCTAAAGGTGTCAATGTGAAACCTCCATTGTCTCTGAAGGTGTAAATATGAAACTCTCTGTTTCCAAACTGCTGCTCTGAAACTCTGTGTTCACCACAACATGAGGAACTACCAGAGAACCTAGTTTTAATAACATGCATATGAGAAGTTTAATAGAGAAATTGAGCTGTTCATTCAAAATACAGTTCTTTGCTGTGCTAAGTGATAAATAGAGCCTCCAATATGCCAGGAAAAATGAGACACTTTCTGCATCTACCACAACAACTCTTTGTCTGAAGAAGACCCCAAACACTACAGCCTCCTGTTGATTGCCCAAATAGGAAGGAAGTTATGATATTTTTGTTATATTTTTGCTTCAGAGACAAACAGAAGTTCTCATGGTTTCTTTCAGGTTCCCATTGGCTTTCTTTCTAGCATTCACTTTGTGTTTCAGGAGCAACGTTACTAAGAGTAAATGTAACAGAATGTAATATTTAGAATTAACACTAAGTTCATCAAAACATGGCATTTTATTAACCTTTCTACATAGATTATAGTGGAAAAAAAAAAAAGAAGAAAGTCTGGCATTTCACACCTTGGATTTGAAAAGTTTGCCAGAACCCAAATATATATTTTTCATCTAATTAAAAGACAAGACTCATTTAATCAGATCCACAACTTGATTGTTACCTTCCACCTGGCAAACGTTCCTAGTTACATAAATCCACCCTTTTTTTCTGCCAAAAACTAATTCCCAAGATCAGATTTGTCATACAGGAGTTTAGTCAACGACCACAACTTCTGGCAAGTAAAAAGCTTACTGCCAGTAATAAAAAGCCCAAGTAGGTTGTATTTTAATCATTGATTTTAATAATTTAACCTGTTTTATCCACATCACAGAAAGTAGACAAATCTTGTCCTACCTCAGCTTGTGTACCTTCTGGTGGGTTGAGTTTTTCCTTCTTCTCTTTGCTCTTGTTCACAACTTTCAGCTTCGTTAGTGGAAAGGAAAAACACAAAAAACCTGAGGCAAAACCCAAGTGCTATTTATGCAGAAACCACAGAAAAGCAACGAGCAGTAGGAAAGGGAAGTAAATCCTGATCAAAAGATCTTACATCTTCTTAAAAGAGAAATGTTTTCTGCTCAAGGAGTGGTGCTAGCAATCACATGTCAATCTTTCCCAATTTTCACCCAATGAAAGAAGCTCTTCAGCTACGTGGTATATTGGGAAGCTTTCTGGATTCCTGTATTTGGGCCCGTGCTTCTACGTATCTGCTTTCAATAATCAGGGCTGCTCAAAATATTTTATGAGATTCCCCACATAAGCTTCACAGAGATCATTAGAGATATAATTCTTGGAAGTATGGAGAGGACATGAGCCCGGGCTATTTCCCAGGCTTTTTGTGCATAAATCACAGGAAAAAACAAAACCATAAACAGCCTGCTAGGAATTGGTGTCTAATGTCATTCAGCTCATAGTTTAAGGTTGAGTTTACAGAGATGAGGGACTCATTTCCCTTGAGATTTGATAGGATCAGAATACACAGCTCTGTTGGGCCACGAGCAAGTGGCTGCAGTGAATGTCTTATTTCCCCTTCATATTGTATCACTTCTTGGTGGAGCACCACTGACTGCACAGATGGGTACTCTGAGCCCACTGCAGTTGTGAAACAGGCACCTCCACATGCTGTGGGTATAACAGCTTGGTTATTCCTCTCCTGTGCTGCCAGCACATCAGGTGGACCAGACTCAGGTGCTCTCTGGTTCCTGTGCTGCCTTTCGGACTGGTGGCAGGTTAGGAGGCCACACGTGGCTGCTTGCCTGGCTCAGCCTTGCAAAAATCTCCCTGCCCACCTTTATAGTCTTCCACAGATGATTGTAATCTCTCCTTTTTTGTGTCTCATTTATTGCCATTTGTGTCTCATTTATCACTCTTCACTCTGGTTGTACACGTGGACTCGAGAGCAGACAGAACAGTCTCTGAGCCTGCTCCCCCTGTGAGGGGGTGGTGTCACCAGAGCTCACAGATGCCTGTGCCCATGGAGGGAAGAACCTACAGCCTGCAAACAGCCCTGTGAACGTGGGGGTTTTTAGCATGAGGCATAGAAAAGCAGTCTAACACCTTTTGTCTCTGGAGTAAGCACAAAATCCATGAGTGGTGTCTGTGAACATTTGCCTAGGTCTGCATTGACAGAGAAAAGCAAGCTTAAAAACCTCACTGATAGAGATCCACATCAGATGAATTTTCAAAGTGCAATGTGACAGTGAATTAGGACCCTCCTGAGACCACTGGTGGCTAACTTAGACTTTGCCAGCTCTCATGGCACCTAAGCCTGTGGGTAGGTGTCCTCCTGCAGCTGTGGTTGCACTGGCCACCTGGGCTACCATCCCAGCTCCTTCCCTCTCTGCAGAGCAGCTCCTGGGTGCTCCCCAATTCCATTCATTCACTGAGATGGACTGGAGCAGGGTAGAGATGGCCCCAGGAGCAGCTTGGCAGGCAGATTGCAGGGGCAGAGCCCTTGGGGAGGGGTCTGTGACATGCAGCATGGAGCAGCTCAGGGTGCAGCTGCTCCAGCCAGCGAGGCCACGGCCAGAGGACAGCTGTGGTCTTGGTGTTCACTCAGAAGGTGTCTTAGTAACTTAGACTGCATCTTATCTGCAACTGGCAGAGACTAATTTAGGCAGTAGCAGCCTGATGACATCCCCATCACATGGCTCGTGGTGATAACCACTCTGGGACTGATAGGCTGTTCTGAGATACACAAGGTCACAGACTGAAACATGCAGAAAACTTAGAGACTGACCACATTTTATTTTCCTGGATGTGTTTTGAGAACATTTCTTTCACCACATGATCTACATTGCCAACATTATTTCCCACATTCACCTTCTTAAGCGTCCTGCTTCCTGAGGAGTATGGTTTCCCCCTCTTATAAAGTAATTCTGTATTTTGCTTTAAGCCTGGCTTTGAATAAATGACTTTGGCTGCCAGCTCACCCTGCACCTGATGAGCTAGATCTGGAGTGACTGCTTGGGATTTTTTAGCAACAGCCATTGGATGACTCAGCTTCCGAGGGGAGTTTATTACATTTCTTACTAATAAAAACTTCAGTAATTCTGGAGAAGGCATCTCAGGATATCATGAAGAATTAGAGACTTTCATCACAAGATGCTGAGTATGTATTGCATATTCAACAGTTAAGAGCCTAGATTATTTCTGAATTTTGAGTCCCCTAGAATGAGTAGATGATGAAGGACACAGCAGAGTGCAAATCACCCCTCTGGGCTGCAGCTCTGTCCTGCCTCTGTTTCTGTTCCCTCTTGCATGTCCAGCTCTATAACAGACCATTTTCCACACAGAAAAGCAGGAGGGGGTGACTCTTCCTTCCTTTCCTTACAAACCCACCTCCCCTCCAGCCCTGGGCAGGGGCATTGCCCATGAAGGAAGGCTCCAGCCCATGGTGGCAAGCAAAGCTACCACTGCAGGCTCCAAATGCATGGAGAAGTCAAACTTTGGACCCAAAATAAGCACTCCAGTACAGGTAGAACCAAAAATGTAGCCTCTCCTTCCCCTGTCCAGCATTCTTTAGGCTAGCTCAAGTGTCCTTCTGGGCTGAGCACTACGTGGTGGGAACACTGATCAAGGAGCCTGTCTCCCACTCTCCCTCTATAGGGCACCTTGGACATCCCAAACACACATCATGCCATTGTGTGCTCCACAGGGACAGCCCCACCCCCAAAAAACAGTACTGTGTCACCCTAAAATCAGGTGACCTGCTCCCTGGGGATGATCTGTTACCTGGGACACTCCTGCAGGACTGCAGTCTCACTGGGCACATTTTTCTCCACTCCACACCTCAGCAGAGGGCCCTGGGAGCTGCCTGAAACCCACTTGGGTACTGGGACATGTGCACAGCCCAAGAGACTCACCAGAGCTCATCAGCTGGTGGGGCACAGATGCATTTGGACAGCAGGTCAGGTACCTTGGCAGCCTCATGGCCACGGGGACTGTGCAGGGCAGATGTGGAATCCCCAGCACCAGGGGAGCTGAGGGGAGACATCCAGTCTCCCAGACAAGCCAGATGAAGGAGTCTGCATATTTTTTTCTCTTATTCAGTCAATGTTTTGCTGTCTGCAGACACAAACTTCCAGTGACAGAGTTTCACTTTTTATTCAGGCCAAGAGATTTTTGGTAAAAAAGAACCTGTCAAAAAACCAGCAGGGATTACCTCCACTGAAGATTTTAGTGCTGCATGTCTTCAGCACGGCAGCTTAGCCTACTAACACACATCTATTTCCTACAAAACCTACATTCAGTTTTTTCTGTGCAATCCAGAAAAAAACCCAGCATCCAACGTTGGCTCCTCTGCTGTCAGCTCTAAGTCTGGTTGGTGGGAAGATGAAAGTGACTGCTGCATGAAGAAGGTGGGAGAAAGAGACAATTTGAAGAGGAATTATTCAGCAGTGAAAAGCACAGAAGGTTTTCAAGCTGCTTCTTCTGCAACACTGGTAATGACATCTTTTTTAATTGCCTGTGGTCCTTAATTGTTTGCTGTTTCTCATTAATGTACTGATGAGGGCAGAGGGACATCAATTTATAGCTGGAATGCAAAAAGATAACCACTATACAAAAAGATAACCTTTATGTAAAACAAACTGTTCTGTGTAAATCTGAAATACCAAAACTGGAAATGTTTTTTTTTGCCAGCCTCTCCAAAGGTGGCTGTGGGCCTTGGGAAGGACTGGTTGTCTCCAGAAGCTGTGGAGCTGATGGCAGCTAGGAGTGTTAATGCTCTTCCTGGAGAATAATCAATCCAATCCCCAACTCTGACAAGACTAAACCAGAGCAGGACAAAACACCAAACACTTTCTGAGGCCTTCATCTAAAGCCCACTGAAGTGAATGGAAAGAGGAATGCCTTTTTGGATTAAAACCCAAACAAGACATCCTCAGAAACCATGACTGGATAAAAAGAATTCCTTTTTTTCCTCTTCAATTAGCTAAAAGCATTTCAGATCTAACACATGCAAGGCTGTCAGCATGCCAGATACAGTCATTGTATCTTCTCTGTGTAGTGTACCTTCCAAACCTCTCTGTCTCAACTTCTGCAGCCACTTCTCTACCTCCTAACCACCCTTTTGCTGAAGTGCCTTCCTGCTGGCATTAAGCATTTTGCACAATTGCACCATCTGCAGTTGCAAACTCTCTTATTTCTGGTTTGTGTGTTGGGCACTACAGGTTGGCAAACTGGTGGGATAATGGAAGTGCAGGATTTAAAGGAATGAAAGTGCAGGATTGAAAGGATTTGGCAATTAATCTAGTTATCTCTGTCTTTAGGTTTGGTCTCCTATTTGTAGCTGGCACATGGATGCAGTTCTACAGGGTCCTACCCACAGAGCTCTGTGGTTTGATCTGTGTTTACTCCCTATTAGTTCCACGAACCTGGTGGTGTTCTGCTGAACTCTCCCTTCATACAAAACCAGAAACTTGATGCAAAACAAACTTCCTTTCTTCTCTTTTTGCTGACTCTTTTACTTCCCTGACCTGCTTAAAAAAACCAACAACGTTCTCAAATCAGAATCATGAGATTTAGGTGCTCTGCATCTCATCTTCAATGGCTAAACACCACTGTAAGATAGAACCTGCAAGTCCTTCCACAGAAACTCCAAACACCACCAAATCCACTTTCCTATCAAAGTAATCATCACTAATATTTACCAATAAACATGCCAGAACACAGTATGCCTGACTGCAACTCCATTCCCTAACTCCAACACCTTCATACCATTTTTTTCTCCCCTGCTATAATCCCTTTGCTTTTTGTCCTTGGTGTGGATTTAAATGATGTTTCTTCAGCTGATGGCAGCTGGGTGTTAATGTTCCTCCTGGAGAATTACTGAGAAATGACTGAGAAAACTCAGGTGGGTTTACATTACAGTGGCCACAGTTTCTGCTGTGTTGGCTTTGGGAAATCATTTAGGGTATTGTGTGCTGTTTGATACTTTTTAAACTGTATTTTAAAATACTATATAGTCTATGTATGTGATTTTGAGGAAGAGAATAGCATGACCTTTTGTTCCAGTTTTTTACTCATAATTTTAGGAAAAAGAGAAGGTTCTATAATGGCTCATAAAGATGTTGTTAAAATGTCCATTTAGAACTGAAATTTCCAGCCTTGAAAAGTGCTGGAATTATGTATTTCTTTTGCAATGAGTTTGTGACCAGAGTCCCCCAGATAAAAATGAGAATTAAAGCTCATCTTTGTCACAGACTACACACTCTTGCATCATGACTTAGGGAAATCCTCCCCACTGCTATAGACTGGAAACAAGACTGTTTGAGCAGGGCTGGATGCAGTGGTGATGAGGGCAGGAGTGGGGAGTTCTGCAGCAGCAGGTGCCTCCACTGTTGCAGGACATGGGCTGACTACACAACTGAGTGGTTGTCAGTCAAGCTTGCACAGGATTTTACAGCCAAATTGGGAGTTTCTCACTCCATCTTGGTTAAACTGCTTCACGTTTGCTTTCAGAGTCCTCAGTGCAAGGAGAACAAGCTGGGCAGAGGCTAACTGGTCTTTTGCTGCAGGAAGAAAATAAAGAGAAATATATGATTTGATTCAGTTTTATTTGGCAGAGATGTTTCTTCCACTTTCTTATTGTTGCTACAAGACCAAAGCTGTAACTCTCTTGAAATCTGGTGCATGCCACCAGAGAAGAATTAGCACCATGGTTTTAGTTTTCTGTAACATTTCCAATACCCAGCAACTGAGTGCTTTAGAAGAGAATAAACAGAATGAAGTAAGCTGTTTGTTCAGCATTTCCAGCACCCGTCCATCTGCCTCCCTTTGTACTCACAGTCCCTCAGCCACAACTTTTCTTATCTGCCACTGTCAAAAACATGACTCATTTTCTACATAATAGACTGGGGGGAAAGTAGAGAAGTTTTAATACATAATAAAGCTTTCTCTTGCCCAGGATCTCCTGCATCAGCTCTTCTTTTACTCCTCATTAAAAGGAGTGACACAATGAAAATGTACTTTTCCTAGCCCTAGCTAGCTGCAGCCAGGACTCACTGTCTATGCCACAATTAGCTCTGCTTGACTCTTCACAGAACCAGGCAAATGAAGCTTTGGTCTAGCTAATTTTTAGGACAAGGAATTAGTCAAATTCCCAGGCCACGAGGGGACTAAGTGTTAGCACAGCTTATACAATTAGTGAATTTCGTGAGTGGAAGGAATCCTTCTCCCCCCTAGCCAGGCATCTCAGAAGCTGAGCTAACACTCAGGGCTGCAAAGCAAAAGCCATTCCAAGGTGGGGACACTGCCCAGACGTCAGGTTTTGAGCCTGCATTGTGTCACCATCAGAAAGACACCTCCTCAAGCAGCAGAGGTGGTTCCCACGGGAAGGATCTGCTGCCCTCCTGGGGACACGTTCAGGAGCCACCCCTTGTGCAGGACGTCACACTTTCCTGGGCTGGTAACGAGGCTGGGGCTGGGTTCCCAGCAGGCTGGAAGCAGGTTTTCAGTTCAGATGAAATCTCACAGCTTTTTTCACACCAACCTCTCTCTTTCCAGCACCCTCGTGTGGGTGAGATGAGTGTTGCTGCCACAGGAACCCCACGTTAGGATCATTTCCCTACGATGGGAACATCACTTGCCAAGCAGGTGGAGGAGGGATCCAGCAAACCCAGAGGTCCCTTCCCAACTCTGCTGGGACTTCTGCCCCCACGTGTGGCACCGTGCTGGGGTGAGGAAGGCTTTTGGCAATGGAAATTATGTCTCTGGGCAGCAAACTCTCTCTTGCTTTTCTCAGTGCTGAGAAATGTAGTTTTCCTTAGTTGCTACAATCACCAGTAGCCATGCACAGGATGGGAGGGGGACTGAGCCCACTGCACATCTGAGATGCTCAAACTTTGCCAGCTTGTTTGGTGACACTAAAGTTATTACAGATAGTCAGAGGCTTATATAAAGTTAATCCACTTTAGAATCAAGACAGCTATTTACCTTTTGGATCTCAACGTGACTTGAACTACATGATGCAGGCTTTGAGAAACATCACTGAGGAAAGCCCCAAGGAACACCACCTTTAATGTGTCCTTTGCACTTCATTTGCTCTACCCTACACTTTAATTTCCTAGGCATATCTTAAGTGCCTTCAGCAGCAGAGTAAGTATAATTCCTATGAGCTAGCTAAATCACTGCTAGCAAATTTGTATCAGCTCCTACATTGTATTAGTATCATTACATTATAATTTAAATTTTTCATTTCACCACTAATCAATGCCAATTCTAGAAAATAACCCAAATCTTCTAATCTAGCAATAGTATCATGTCTTATGTTCTTTTTTAACAACCAGGCATGGTCACTACAACCTCTGTAAGCAATAGTGTGTACATAGCAGCAGGGCAGTGCCATTCCCTGCTGTCAAGCAAACTTCCTAGGTCTAAGCATCCTCTGCTTCTATGTCTGCAAAGCTTAAATACTTCAGCAGGGTCAGCAGCACTATGTACACTATCCTCCAGATTACACCCCTAGAAAATTCCACTTCCCTTTGACAGGTATTCCTGACAACATCTGAGAGCATAAACAAAGAGGCTGTGGGAACCTCATGCTGCCCCTTTAGGGATGCTTTCTGGGTTTCATTTTTCATTTCTCTAGCGCACAGCTCCACCACTTGTACCTCTGAAACATGCTAGAACCAAAGTGCTAAAATTAGCCAAAAACTGAAAGCACAGATTTACTATACCAAGAGTTTGTAAATGGGTGACAGAGGCTCTTTTCTCTTTGACATGGCCAACTGTACTAAGGCTACACAACAGTTTAAGATGAAAGTTCCCTTTGCTTCACTGTGAGAAAGCCACAGCTAGGACTCACATCCATGCAGGTACCATCCCAATTATGTTTTACTGGCTCTTGAGATATAACACACAATGTTTTCAGGCCATAGCCATTCAAGCATAAATATTTTGCTTCTCTTTATGCAACTATTCAGTATAATTAAAAAAAAAAATTGAACTAGTGATGAAGAGCTGGCCAATGTGTGTTGACACACTGTTGGGTGACCATCAGGCCAGACTTATGTGCATGAGCAACATGAGAGACCACAACCACAGTGATAGCCTTATTTAAATTATACACAATGATAAGCTATATAATAAGAATTAGTCTTGCACCTCAGCCACTTGTGTGTGTCCAGGAAAAAGCTCTTCCTAGTGTCAGAGATGAAAACATAAGAGCTGATGTAACCAATATACTGTTGGCTTTTATTTTTATTTAAAAAGGTGCTTTATCCTGAAGGCCACGTTTTGGAAGATCAAACTTACAGCTGTACACACCTGTAAATCTGAAATGTCTTTTCTTTATTCTGACTCTCCATTTGCTGGCTCCCTTGATCCTGCACAGTGGTGCATTTAGAAGGAAACATCCAGCTTTCTGGAAGTACAATAGGTGAAAGGTTTCTTTTTATTTCCAAACTCAGTGTAAGGACAGTCAATGTGCAGTCACACTTTCCAGGCCACACGTGGTTTTGTAGATCTTTATTACACAGAATCATAGAAGAGTTTGGGTTGGAAGGGATCTTTAAGATCATCTAGTTCCAACCCCCCTGCCATGGGCAGGGACATCTCCCACTGCCCCTTGTCCTGTCACTGTCTGTCAGTGAGAAGAGCCTGGCTCTGACCTCCTGACACTTGCCCTTGACATCTTTATAGACATTCATGAGGTTACCCCTCAGTCTCCTTTTCTCCAGGCTAAAGGGAAGGTCCCACCTTCCATGTCACCAACAGAGATGTTAAACAGCACCAGTCCCAGGACTGATCCCTGAGGAAAAGCACTCACCTCTGGTCTCTACTTGGACACCAACCCATTGACCACGACTTTTTGAGTGCAGCCATCCAGCCAATTCCTTATCAGCCAAGTGATCCATCCATCACATCCACATCTTTCCAATCTAGAGACCAGGATGTCATGTGGGATGATTTACAGAGCCGCACAAGCGAGCGCTGACTTTGAAGCACTGCAAAAGCACCATGTGAGTATGAATAACAGAGCAATTAAATGACACATGACATTTAATAGAGACAGATGCAAAATGATTCACATCCAAAGTCTTCTTGTCCAGCAGTTTTACCTTTATAAATAGATGGGGGAAGTCTGAGCCAACTGCTGTCTCTCAAAAATGAGAGCACGTTGTATGAAGACTTGAGCTTAATGTTGAGGAGCAGCCAAACACAACGTGTTACTATATCATCACCCAAAGCTATAAAGCACCAGTGGTTTCAATATTTAACCCCAGGATGAGGGGCAAGGGGTTCAGGCTGGAAGAGGGTAGATTTAGATTCATAATTAGGAAGAAATTTTTCACTCTGAGGATGGTGAGTCACAGAAACAGGTTGCCTAAGGAAGTTGTAGATGCCCAAACACTGGAGGTGTTCAAGGCCAGGTTGGATGGGGCTTTGAGCAACCTGGTCTGGTGGAAAGTGTCCCTGCCTGTGGTAGGGGGGTTGGAATTAGATGATCATTAACATCCCTTCCAACTCAAACTATTCCATGATTCTATGGTTCTGTGGTTTCTGCAGATTATCTCTCCTCACCTTTACCTTCTTTTTGAGATTATTTAAATCTCTGGAACAATAAAGTCACAGAAAAGACCTCTGATCACAAAGGTAACAACCTCTCTTCACTTTACAAATTGATCTTTTGCTCCTACCCTGTGTCTCCTGATTATCCACACAAGGATCTTCCCTTCTATCTAACAGCTGCTCAACTGCCTTAAAAGCCTGTTTTGTATGAGATTCTTTAACATCTTTTGAACATCATCAGGTATGCTGAATCCAGATCTCCTTCATTCATATTCTTTTTCACACTATGTATTTGTGTGACAGAATTTCCCATTGTAAAAGTTCTTCCTCACTCCCTCTGGTTTATGCATCTATCCACTAGTCCTCAATGATTCTTTAATGGTGTCACTTGGCATTTGGGTTTCTAAACCCAATTCAGGTGATTCCATTCTTCCTGTTAACCATCTCCCATTCCCTCAGCTCTCAGAGACTTTTAAATGCAAAGTTATACATTACAGTGAGAAATTCAGCAATTTCTACCTGGAGCTCCTTTGGTGCACTTGGGATAACTCCCAGCAAGTAATGGGGACTCATTCATGTTAATTCTATTTGTTCCAAAATATTTTTAGTGTAAAATTGAGACACGTTCCCTGGTAAATCCTCTGCCAGAAGGGCTAGCTGGGCTCTTCCTTGGTGGATTGACACAAAAACTCTGAATATGTTTGGGTTTTCCTGGCCATGGGGCTTTTTTTGGTCACTGCATCTTTCCTATGTTGATCACTGACTGACCCTCACTACCCTCTGAGAGGCTTCCTGCTCCAGTTGTGGTTTCAGGATTTATTAATAGTTTTTAGTACATATTTTCCTGAATTATTTGGGTTTTGAGGGGTTTTAAGAGAGATTTCTTTGGCCTGCTTTGCTACATTTTTGCACTTATCTACAGTTTAGAGATCTTTCCATTCCCCCTATTTGGGCATGATTTCAGCTGTTCAAAAGAAGCCTTTTTGGTTTTAAGAGTATTCCTCTCAATGATGTTTATTTATGTTGCCTTTCTTCTGTGCTGTCACTAATCTTTTTTGATTAGCAGAAAGCATTTGCTTTGCTCTTCCACTACAGTATCCTCAGCTGGTCCCAAAGTTGTGTGCTGAGATTCAGTACCCTTGTAAACACCTCCTTAATACAAACACTCTCACCTTTGCATAGTTCCTCTTTGTAAAATGAACTGTAAGTGAATTTTACTTGTTTCTTTGGGCTTGCTTGCTTCTTTTGATCCTAGAAATGTCACAAATCCAAGCACAACATGGTCACAACTACAAAATGGCTCTTTGCACCCCACGCCACCATGAATTCCATCAGGTTTCTGATAGACCTCTAATACCTTATTGATACTTTCCACTCCAGTCTTTCTGTCCCATTTTCCAGACTTCAGCTTTCTTCTACTTTTCTAATTTGAATATTACAAGATTCTGTCCTGCCCTTTATGCAGTAACAGAGTTTCCATGACTTCTCTGTTGGATGCTACATGTGCTTCCACTGGAATGCTGCTGGGACCTTCCTTAGTTAAATGCCAAGAGCATGATCACTTTATGGTTCATATTTTGAACACAGAATCACAGAACATTAGGGGTTGGAAGAGACCTTGAAAGATTATCTGGTCCAACCCTTCTGCTAGAGCAGGATCACCTAGATCAGGTGACACAGGAATGCATCCAGGTGGGTTTTGAATGTCTTCAGACAAGGAGACTCCACAGCCCCTTTGGGCAGCCTGCACCACTGCTCCTCACCATGAAAAGGTTTTTCCTTATGTTTACCTGAAACCTCCTATGATCCAGCTTGTACCCACTGCCCCTTTCCTGTCACTGGGTGTCACTGGGAAGAGCCTGGCTCTGTCCTCCCAACACTTGCCCTTGACATCTTTATAGACATTCATGAGCTCACCCCTCAGTCTCCTTTTCTCCAGGCTAAAGGGATCTACTTCTCTCAGCCTCATAAGGTAGATGCTCCTCTCCCTTCATCACCTCAGTGGCTCTGTGCTGGACTCTCTCCAGTAGCTCCCTGTCTTTCCTGAACTGGGGACCCAGTGCTGCAGGTGGGGCCTCACCAGCACAGAGTAGAGGGGGAGGAGAACCTCCCTCCACCTGCAGGCCACGCTCCTCCTAATACATCCCAGGATGCCATTGGTCTTCTTGGCCATGAGGGAGCATTGTTGGCTTATGGTCAACCTCTTGTCCACCATGACTCCTAGATCTTTTTCCCCAGAGCTGCTCTCCAACAGATCAGCTCCCAGCCTGTGGGGGGCTGTTCTTCCCCAGAGGCAGTACTTCACACAGCCAGTTTCCAATCCACCCCACCACACAACCATCCAAGCTGCACTTCCCAAGCTTGGCTGTGAGGATACCAGGGGGGGACAGTATGGAAAGCTTTGCTGAAGTCAAGATACACCACACCCACTGCCCTCCCCTCATCTACCCAGCTAGCTGTGCCATCATAATTAGATTATCAGATTATAATTAGGCTATCAGATTATTCAAGCATGAATTCCCTTTGTTGAATCCATGCTGACTACTCGTGATGAGCCTCCTTTCCTCTACATGCTTTGAGATGGTGGCAAGAACAAGCTGTTCCATCACCTTTCCAGGAATGGAGGTGAGGCTGAGCAGCCTATAGTTACTCAGGTCCTCCTTCTTGAAGGTTGGGATGACATTGGTCTTCCTCCAGTCCTCAGGCACCTCTCCTGGTCTCCAAGACCTCTGGAAGATGATGGACAGTGGCCTAGCAATGACCTCCACCATCTCCCTCTCCACTCGTGGGTGCATCCCATCTGGGCCCAGAGACATGTGGATGTTCAGTCTGCTTAACTGCTAACCCAGTCCTCCTCAACTGAGACAAAATCTTCCTTCCTCCAGACTTCCTCTATGGTCTTATAAGTCTGGAGCCCCTGGGAGGTGGCCTGAGCAGTAAAGACATTTCCTCTAGACTGCCTTTTACCTCCAATGTACTTGAAAAAGCCTTTTGAATGGTCCTTGACCTCTCTGGCCAGGTTTAGTTCTAAGGAGGCCTTAGCTTTCCTTGTTGCCTCTCTGCATGCTCTGACAAGCTCTTTGTATTCTTCCCAAGTGGTCGGCCCCTTCTTTCATGTTCTACAGACTTCCTTCTTCCACTGAAGTCATTGACTTGTGGTCACCACAGCCAAGGGTGCCCCTGCTTCCACATCCTCAACCTGCCCCTGCCAAGCAGCAGATCCTGTGCCTGCAAGGCTACTTCCAGCTGCTTGTAGAAGGCCTCCTCAGCTTCCTCATCCTGATCTGCTGGCCTGTGTGATGTACTCTAGGTGGTCCTGCTCTGGAAGGGGGGTTGGACTGGATGATCTTTCGAGGTCCCTTCCAACCCCTATGATTCTATGATTCTATGATTCTATGAAACACCCACAACAACATCTCCCCTATTAGTCTCCCCCTCAATCCTTACCCACAAGCTTTCAGTTTGCTCTTCATTGCCCCCCAGGGAGAGCTCAACACATTCCAGTTGCTCTCTCACATACAGAGCAACTCCACCACCTCTGTCCTAAACAGGACATCCGTGGCAGTGTGCAGCCATGTGAGCTCTCCCACCCTGCCTCCGTGGCTGCAGTGAGGTCCTGGTGCTCAGACAGCACTCAGATCTCTGGTTCCTCCTCTTTCTTCCCCAAACTGCACAGGCATTGCAGGGTTCTAACCCCAGAGCACCACCCCCCTGGTGCAAACCCAGCCACAGCCCCTTCCCCCTCCAAATCTAGACCAAAGCCCTGCCCATGAGCCCTGCCAGCTCCTGCTCCAGCATCCTTTTTCCCCTCTGGGACAGGTGCATCCCACCTCTTGCCATATAAACTTCTCCATGCCCAAAGAACCCAAAATTCCAATGGTGGCACCAGTCCCTGAGCCACGTGTTCATGCTCCTCTCTCTGATAGGCACTTCCTTTGCTCTAGAAGCAGTTCCCAAGGAATTTTTATGCCTCCCCTTTGTACCATTTTCTCACACAACCCTTAGAATTACATCTCTGCCTTTTTCTGCTCTTACACACGGTGCCAGGAGCATTTTGGGCAGTACAGGCAGAGAGATCCTGGTGCTCAGCTCCCTACAGAACACAGGTCACAGGCACCAGCACCTCTCTGTTAGTTACTAGATTCAGAGGCATTTTGAGCTGATTCAGAGGCATTTTGAGCTGATTCAGAGGCATTTTGAGCTGATTCAGAGGCATTTTGAGGTTCACTGGGCAAGTTCACTGCCAGAAGCTCAGCTATTTATATGGGTGAGGATCAAACTGACTCCTGCTGGGGCTTTTCCTCCCTCTGGCAGGGATCTCTGCCTCTAAAGGGTTAACCTTATGCAAGCAGCTTAATTCTGAGCTCTATGGCCTGTGGGAGGGAAGAAGAGGAAGGCAGCTACTTCCTCCTGATTAGGAAGGGAAATACAACAATATTAGGGCACGGCTGGGAAAAGTTTCAACTTCTTGTGGTTTCCACCTT
>NW_008620767.1:0-895 GCF_000691845.1 Merops nubicus | reverse complement strand
CTGCTGAAGGATTGATTTGAGGACTGGATAATGGCATCAATTTCTTAACTTCAAGATTAGGGGATTCATTTAAATGTGGAAGATATATGTCTGATGGAGGAGAATGTTCTTACAGAAGCACTAGTAGGCCAGAGCTGATCTGTGCTGGAAATGAAATGCCTTCCTAAGTGAGGTTAAAACTCCAGGGGGGATAAAAAGGGAGAAAAAATGAAGAAATTTTAAGGAAAAAAAAAATTTGGAAGGGCTGCAGCAGGTCTTCATGAAGCACAGGAAGAGATGAAAGGAATCAAAGGAAAAGGGTGGATTTTTTTGTTTTTAAACAGCACAAGGTGATTAATTCAGACATGTTTAGTGCTTATCAGAGTGTAACTGGAAGGGCTCAGAAGACAGGCAGAGCTCTCCTTCACTGGCATCACTAATCAATAGCTAGGCTGAAGAGCAAAGCACAAAGATCCACACTGAGCCCTGAGCTGACAGAGAGGAGGAATCCTCTTGTAGGAGTTATGATTTCTTCATAGCAGTGATGCCCACTTCTATTTGGAAAAGTATTAATAAAATGTGGACAGCAAGAGAAGAGGTGGAGTGCTGTTTACACAGCTAGGAAAGAATACTGAGATTTCAAATGCTTGATTCTTTTCCAGGGCCCAGGCTGGCAAAGCTGGGCTTGGTGAAGCCTGAGATACTATCATCCAAAATGGTCCTAGGAGAGGATGAGGCCTTTGGTGCCCAGGTTAATTCATGAGGTGGGGGAGTCAGGTCCTTTGAAGGTTGCCTGGGGTTTGAGCATCCAGCTGCTGCACAGGTCAAATTCAGACAAGACCCAAGGTCTGTAAATTGTTGTTGGTGATCTCTTAGGTTAAGAAACAATGGTAAGAATGGTTTTGTTAACAGATTT
>NW_008620766.1:17812-31840 GCF_000691845.1 Merops nubicus | reverse complement strand
TTTTTTTTTTTTTTAAACTCTAGAGATCCAAATTTCATGGATGAATGTCAGGGCAGTATTTCTGAAGTGTAGTAATCTGCACATTATCCTGTGATGGTTCTCTAAGTAAGTGCTACCTTAATCACAAATGGTGCATATTAATGAAGGCCCTCACCAGATGAAAGAGGATGTAAAAGAGTAGATGAAGCTTGATGGAATTAACACAACCAACTTTGAGTTGTGCTCAGATTGAGTCAAACAGCTTCCAGCTACATTTCTGCAAGAGGGGGAGGGGGAAATCCCACAACGACAGATGCCGTGCTGAGCAAAGTCCTCTTTAAAGAAAGAAATAAATCATTTATGTACAGTATTCACTAAAAACTGCAGGGGGCAAGAGACTGCAGGTTTTCCTTTCAATAAGGAAGAAAAATGCCCATATAATGCTGTAGCAAACATATACAGTACACAGAAAGTGGGTGGATAATCGTCCTCCTCTTCCCCATGAAGGAACGGGACTAAGCTACTCCTGGGCTACTCATCTAACTAGGAGCATTGTCTTGCTGCAAAACAAAAGGCATCTCTAACTTTATCTATTAAATCTGTGAATTTCTATCCTTCAGCTGAGCAGTCCAAAATGCCCAGTTAAACCTCCTCCCAGGCAGGCACACAGAGTCCATCTGCCTAGACCTGAGAAGTGGCCATGGACTTCAGTCAGGTCAGCAAGTTGAGCAACTGTTGCCACAAACTCTGAATAAGTTGGGGGGTTTTTTGTTTGTTTGTTTGTTTTTTCTTTCAAAACAAAATACTATTCAGAACAGCAATCCACTGACTGCCTCAGACTTCAGGAAGCAGACCACCCGTTTATGTGCTTAAGCACACAGGAAAAGTCAGCTTTTATGGCCTAGTGTACAGCAATGAATTGAAAAGTCTTCTATGTAGTAGTTCCTCCTCCTCATGCTATGACTGTTGTTATTTGTGAGCTGCAGGACCCTCTCCCCAGCTGGAGAAGCTTCCCAGTGAGGGGCTTCCCCGCAGCCCCAGCCCCCAGCCCTCCTGCCTGCTCCTCCAGCATCGCTCCTGCACCATGGCTGGAGGGTTGGGGCCACATCTGTGGGCTGTGACCCAGCCACTTCTGGCTGGGTGGTGGTCCCTTGAGGGCTATTAGCCACAGGCATTGTGTAGAGGAGTTCTGGCTGTCACGTCAAGGAGGGCTCAGCCTGTAACTCCTTCTGGCCTCCTTCCCTGGGCTGTGCTCTCGGAGGATGACAGCAGCAGAATACCTGGGTGTTTCACACACAGAACTAACAGAAGCACTATTTGTCATATGCATTCTCAGAAGTGTATTAATCATTGTAAGACGTTTTTAAATATTTGAAAGATCTGATTTTTTCAGGAGTAACATCTGTTCTTTTCAAGGGGAAGATTGTGACTAATGACACTAATTGTACCAATCTCAATGAACAGAGATCATAGATGCACCTGCAAATCAATTAAGTGGCTAAAGTACAAGCCTGCCTGCCATGTACGTGGGGGCAAGGAAGCCCACCCAAAACTCAGGTTCCTAGCAGGAAAACAAGCCCCTGCTGAAACATGAGGCTGTGGCTGGCAGGCCTGGCCCACGTTAGGATCATACCTCTCTCCTGCCACCAGCAGCATGGCACCAGTTCACCCCACTGAAGGACTGGGCCCTGCCTGCTTGGGAGGGCAAGGTCTGAAGTGGTGGTTGGAGTTTCTCAAACATCCTGTCCTCACATCTGCTGGTAAGGAAACATGGGTATATCTTATCTCCTCCAGCCCTTGCTGTGCTGCTGGCGTGCACAGGCTGCCTTCAGCTAACCCACAAATGGCTTAATGGCAGGCACATAACAGCCCCTCAGCACAGTCTGCCTGGGATGCTGGCAGGTGTTTGCATGAAATCCTGCCCTGCCTGTCACAGTGTGCAGGACAGGAGCACCTGGCAACCTCCTCCCAAACGACACATTCTCTGATTGCTACGAAGCAGCGGCAGCAGCTGCCACCAGCCCTGCTCAATAAACAGCAGGTTCTGCACCTGCCCCAGCAGCACCCCCGGCGGGCTCCCGGCCAGCCCGTGGGCACACAGGTAACCCTGCCCTCCCTGCTCGGGGGCCTCGGGGCTCAGGAGGAGGCTTTCAGCAGGGATTTGTCCTTTGGCTGCAGAGCTTTGCCCTGCCCTTCTCTCCGGAGGGTTTCACTGAGCCGAGAGACGTGACAAGCTCCCTAATTACATTTTGGGTGTCTGGAAGCTTCTTGTCATACACATACAGCCCCCCCAGACATACAGGCACAAGGGTAATGAGAAAAAATCACTGTGGCACAATAGGCAGGTCCCTGTCCCTTGTAGAGTGCTTTGATACAGCACAGAGTAATGCTGAGTTGTTTCAGAGGATCCAAAGGCTTTTGGTGCAGGACAGGGCTTTTTATTCTCCAAGGAGCAAAGCTGTGCAAAAAGCCTGGGTTTTGTTAGGTGTGGCCAGCAAAGACAAGAAAACTGTGTATGCTGACTTGTTAACAGATGAGCTTGTACTCTCAAAGCCATCAATGATTATTTTTTCATTCCCCTTTCTATCAGGTTTAATTAAATCTTGGCATCTTAATAGATTTTACAGTAAATACACTTGCCTGGATCCACAAACAAATCAGGAGGAATAGGAGGGGGCAAGAGTTACTTCCCTACTGCCAGGATACTTCCCCTCTGTTGTGGGTTGTTTTTTTTTTAACTCCCCTTCGTGCTGTTGAAGAAGATGTGCCCTGAGGGACACCAGGGCACCTCTTCCAGCCTCCAGCCAGTGGCAAGTGCCTTTAGAGGCTGCAGGTGAAGCACACGTGAGTAAAAAGGAATAAACACAAAGTTCCTTGCTTTTCTTATGCAAGACAAAACCCACTGAAAGAGGCAAAATGTTTACAGCAAGGAGTGGAATTCCAGGTGAATGCTAAGAAAAGCAGTAAACAAAAAAAACCCCATTCCTAAAAACCCAGGTGGTAAAAGATCAAGCTGGTCCATTTAGGAAGGCTGTGTGGCACCTAGTCTGGGGCACTGCTCTGACTGTCATGTTCATTTGTCTCCATTCTTTGATCCACAGTGCAAGATTTTTCTCCATTTACATATTTTCTTGAAAATTAAAAGGCAGAAAATAGCCACAGCACTTATACTACAGTTTTAACACAGACACAGAACAGACCATCTGTTGGGTCTCTCAGCTACCAGAGGGATGAAAAGAAAGAGGTGAAACAGGAGCACTGTATCTATTTTGTAGCTGTGTATGCACCCAGACACAGGGGTGTATTAACCATGTTTGGGAGCATTAAATTCCTGACAGGGACAAGTTATTTACCAGCAACAGTTCACAAAAGCAAGCTGGCACAGCAAATTCCCTTCACAGTCACACAGAGCTTCAGGTCTAAGGAACCAGCAATGATCATCAGGAGACTATTATTTGCATTTAGTTTCCAATAAATTGCTCTCAGGCTGCTTTGCAAACAGGGCTGACTACAAACGCAGCAAATGCTGCTGAAGCAGGAGGCTGAAATGCCTGTGGGACAGCGGTGGCCAGGGCTTGTTCTCATGCTCTGCCTGCCAAACGCCACGGCACTGCAGTCTCTGCCCCAGGAAAATGCAGGATTTTCAATAGATTCCCTGCTAATGACACATGCAAGTGACAAAAGTGATTTTCCTGAGCAGAGGTGCAGGTTTCTACTCGGTAGTTCTGAGGTAATCTTACCTCTGAGTGTCTGTGGGATCACGTTGCCTTCTAGTGGCTGACCCCAGCTCCCTCATTTTCAGGTTGCAGGATCCTCTTCCACAAACATACCCAGGGTGCAGGATGCTTTCTCAAGTTCTTCTGTGGGAGAAACAACACTCAATGCTCTGGATTGCTTAGGAGGCAAGAAAGAAGAGTCACAAAAGAAGTCCCTTTTTTTCTGACACTTATTACTGTTTAAGTGTCTTCTAGGAGAAATTTTGAATACGAATATGGCACAGCCTGTAGCAAGCCAAAGCAATAGAATTTTACCAGCTCATAGTGTTGAATAGGCCTCTCTCTCCTGCATGAGCACAGAGAAAGAAAGATTTTTTTAAAAAAAATCAATAAAGGTGAAGGAAATTATTTCAAAATCCTGCTTGCACAACACCCACAAGAACTGGAGACAAGGGGAGCTCCAGGGTGAGGTTTGCTGACTGGACACCAAGAAGAGGAGCAGTCTCCACCTTAGCAAGTGGAGATTTCTGAAAAGCAGAAACAGGTTGGGGAAATATTCAAGTCAGTAGATTCAGGAACATAAAAAGCAGGAAAGAGAGATGACCAAGTCAGCTGGGGCAGTCTGACCTCCCAGATTTGCTAGAGGAAGAATTCACTAGTGAGGCAGTGAAACAAAGCTCTTTTTATCTGTATGTAAAAGCAATTTCATGTGAAGTGGCTGCACTTGAAAGGTGTTGGCTGCTTCAACATAATACTTGCCATGAGCTTGATGTTGGTGGGTCACATTACCCTCAGAATCATCTGTAGGGCTAGATCTTAAAATGCTTATCTGCAAATGCAAGAAAAGTTGTGACATGAAGAGGAATTAGAAATGGCTGCAACAAAGCAGCAACTAAGCTCCATCGCT
Organism: Merops nubicus; assembly: GCF_000691845.1. NCBI lineage: Eukaryota > Metazoa > Chordata > Aves > Coraciiformes > Meropidae > Merops > Merops nubicus. The sequence goes on along the minus strand of NW_008620766.1, from coordinate 27,238 downwards.
GAAAGAGTGAACCACACAAAAAATGGCCAAAGCTGTGGATTGTTTAGAGAAACACTAATATGGAAGGACATTTTTTATTCCTTCAATATACCAGACTAAGGCTGGGGGGAAAAACAGAGGTTGGACACGAAGAACAGAGGGAGAGGAAACAGAATTACATCTGAAAATTAGAAGCAGAAGCTAAATCATTGGAAAACAAAGACTGGATCATCAGCTCAGAGGGTGAAAGAAAATGTGAAAATGAGTAAAATGTAAGGGGCCTGTTACAAGAAAGTAGAAAAAAAAAAAGAAAGAAAACAAAAATGGCAAGAAATTTGAAGGAAAAACTTACAGTTGCACAGACTACAAAGAGCAAGTGGTCCAGGAGAGCTGCGTGGGCCTGGAGGCAAATCCAGGGTGGGTATTTTTCAAAATTCAACACCCTACCACCACCCTCCTGCTTCAACAAATAAAGAGTTTATCATCTCAGGAGTAATAAAGTCCTTGGTACTGGGGACTACTCGTTAACATAGTTAAGGAAATAAATGTTTAAATCAAAGTGGAATGTTTCCCCCCAAACTGTTTTATCCATGTGCAGAAGAGCATTATATAAGAATGCAGATTAGACTGTTGCAGTCCTCCCTCTTGGCTCTGTAATCTGTGAATATACTTGCAACACATGGCTGTGGCATTCCCACCTGTTCTCCAAAACTCTGCCCAGGCACGAGCTGCATACATAATGGGGGGAAAGCAACACACACGTGAGCAGCAACTGCCTTCAACTCGGTCTGCACCAGAGAAGCAGGACAGAGAGCTCCTGGGGAGCTGCCAGTTTGAAGAACATGGCTCGTCTTCCTTCAATAGCCAAGCAGCAGCACTGGTGGAAAGACAGGTTCCCTCTCCTCTAATGTGTTTGTTATAGAAGTGCAGCTCTGAATCTCCTGCAAAGCAGAGGAGCATTGAGAGGTATAATGTTAGTGTACCTCTTATTATTTTGAACCCAATAATAAAAAATAAAAGGTTCCTCATACCTGTGGATTTATACATAGTAAGATGGCATGACTTGCTGTGATCCCTTTCCCAGAGAGATTGCCATCCAGGTCATTCAAGTGCTTTGTAGAAGGAAAAGATGTTACAAGACTGAATGTAACCTAATTGCCTCCCCCCCCTTTTTGTTTTTTGTTTTAACACCATTGGCCACCTTTTTTCTGTCTTAGAGTCTTGGGTGACATCATACTGCATGATAAATGCAGAATGACTTGAAACACACAAATATAGTCCTCTAAATTGTCACCTGCAAACTCAGGTCACAAAAGGAAAGGGGAGGAGGAGAAGGAGGAGATGGAGAATGAAGATGGTTAGAAAAATGTTACTACAACTTTCTTACTGGTTTTGTGTACTGATAACTTTGTAGCTCAGAGCTTAAGACTGTTTTCTAATGAATTATAATCTTAATTGTTCTGAAGGCTACCTCCTGGAAGAAGAAAATACTCCAGCCTACTGCAGTCACTGAAGGCTGTTTAATGAGAGGAATAACACCTCATTCCAAAACCAATAAACTTATCCTTAAATCTGAGAAAACTATCCAGCTTTAAAAACAGCAGTTCTTTTTCTTCAAGAAAGATAAAACCTCTTCCCTCCAATACATTTATAAGCCTGATAAGACAAGGGTATTTATATTTAATAAATTAATATGATCTTTCCAGAAAATGATAGTGTAGGTCAAATGAATGGTATTCATGAGACAGATTGAAAGCAGAAAAGAAAGTGGAGTTCAGATTTTAAATATAAAATCATTGGGATGCAATTAGATGAAGTAGTGCCAAGGGAAAATTTAAAATTTCTTCAATTCAGGTTCATCATAGCACAATAAATAGAAATCAAAATGTCTGTTCTTTCATCTTCCAGAAAGGATTAGTAACCAAGGTAGGCAATGTGGAACAACATTAGTGTTCATGCCTATGAATTTAGATAGTCACACCACCCATCTTGCATTTCCAACTTCATTTATTTAGTGAGAGACAAAAAGAAAGGCAGGCAGCCCTGGTGCCAGCATCCCCAGCCTCACAAGGGCAAGGCTCCATCCCCATGGAGATAGAGGCAAAAGCTTTTTCTTCCCAAACAGGTCATTCTTATTTTCTGAGGTACAGCCACTCTGTAGCTCAGCATGTATATAACACTTTATTGTTATTCTTCCCATATTAATATCAATACAAAAAAAAATCAGTCTCCTGTTACCCAGAACAGATTAGCCCCTCTATTTGCAAGCAATGGGAAGTTCATCTCAAGACCATAAAATGACACCTTAGATTCATGACATGACAGCATGTGGATGACTGACTTCATATAAAGAACCATAAACTATAAACCAAGCAGTTTTTCTAGGAGGAATCCCATTCCAAACAAGGAGGGCTGATTCATGAGATTGGTTCCTTTTAATTTATCCACTCTCAAATTGAAGTGTTTAAAAGAACATCATGTTTTAGGAACCACGAGGAACTCAGTTACATCTACACAGCATTTTCTGCCCACACTTGGGGTTAGTTGGAAGCAAGGGAGCTCTGAGTGAAAGCTAAACAGCCACAAAGCTGGGCCCAAGCTAATAAGCCTTGCTAAGAATCAGTTTTGTTGTAGCTGTAGGTTGGCAGCACGTTAACAGCCATAACACAAGGCTGTGGAGCTTCCAGTAGGCCACAGCATCAGTGGAGTAAGCTCATGTTTCCTTGGAGCATGTGTGGATATATTCAGAGGCTGGGGGAACAAAAGCAGCACAAGGGAGGGTTTTATTCCCTGCAGATGACAGAGCTGGTGCCTGGGAGCTGAGTCACAGCTCACCCCTGGTCTGCTCCTGGGACAGCCCAGCTGTACCCCACGACTGCTGCAGGGGCCATGCTGCAAAGCTAACAGTTGGCTTGTGATTAGTCTTAATTTTCCCTTCCCAGCCATAGATTCAGGCTCTCCTCTTACAGATATTGTAATTAAGATGATGTGAATGCTTAGTAATCCTGATTTACAATAACTGCATGTCATCCATTCTTAATTGCTATTCAATCCTAACTGTCTCCTTGGGACACGTACCTGATTAGAACAAGTTTTAAAGGCAAGAACCAGAGCAACTTCTTGGGCTCTCAGAATTAGGAGATATTCCACCGTGCTTCTGCTTCTGCCTGGAAACTCCATAGCTGTAACACCAGCTCTGCATCTGATGGTAAAAAAAACCCAACAAGTTGCTGTGGAGTGTGAGACACCACATGTCAGGAGTGTACTGTGAAACATATGGTCATGTTTTCCCTTTAAGACAGAGTATTTCACATTTCTTTTTTTTATATATACTTTAGATTACAGATGAATCTATTGTACCAAAATATTGGCAGCTGCTTTCCAACATGGTAGACTGCCTTCCATGTTCAGTCAGCTCTCCATGCTTTTGACTATAAAACATTTCAGGAGACTCTTGAATATTGATATTCATCACCTGTATGGTTTGCATAACAGACGTGTAAAGAGCCCAATCAATAATATCAGCCCATATTGACCAGCTATTTCTACCCTGAAATAGGAATGTCAAGCTTCAATTGATTCACATTCATGCCCTGTGCAAACATAATTTAAAATTAACACGTACAAGATGGAGCAGGTGCTTTTATTGCCATGTGGAGTGACCCGGGGGATGCACCGTGGCACAAAGTGGTGTAGGAGACAGAACTAGTCAATACAATGTGAGGCATAATTTGCCACCTGAATATCCCACCAGCTCCAACTGCTGCGGGCTGCTGTGAAGCTATAGCAAGCCCCAGCAGGGGCAGGGAGAGAGGGTACAAAACTTGGCCAACCAAGCCATGGCTGCCCAGGAGGCAGAGCTGTAGTTGCAGCTACAAGTCCAAGGAAGGACAGTGCTGGGGACACATGGATGCTCGGTGTGCCAAAACACCTCTCTCTTTCATCTACAGCATGCTGAAGAAGCAGACTCCCACCTACCTTGCACAACTGCTTAGGAAACAAAACAGCTTACATGACACGGTCTAAATATTCACAGAACATCTCAAGTTGGAAGGGACCCATAAGGGTCAAGTCCAGCTCCTCGATGCTCTCAGGACTACCTAAAACTAAACCACGTGACTAAAAGCATCATCCACATGCTCCTTGAACTCTGACAGGCTTGGTTCTGTGACTGCTTCCCTGGGAGCCTGTTTCAGTGCCTGCCCACTCCCTCAGTGAAGAACCTTTTCCTAGTGTCCCATCTGAACTTCCCCTGACACAGCTTCATTCTCTTTCCTTGTATCCCATTGCTGGGCACCAGAGAGGACATCCTCCCCCTCCTCTGCCCCCCAAGGACATTGTAGACAGTGATGAGGTCACCCCTCAGCCTTCTCCACTCCAAGCTGAACAAACCAAGTGACCTCAGCCACTCCTTGGAAGTGGCTCCTCAAGAACCTTCATTATCTTGGTCACCCTCCTCTGGATGTGGTGTAGTAGTTTGATGTCCTTGTAATATTGAGGTGCCCAAACTGCACTCAGCACTCGAGGTGGAGCTGCATCAGTGCAGAATGAGACAAACACCTCCCTCAGCTGACTGGCTCTGCTGTGCTTCAGGCACTCTGGGACACAGCTGGCACTTCTGGCTTCCAGGGCACAACATTGACTCGTATTCAGCTTGCCATGAACCCAGCCCCCCAGATCTCCTTCCACAGGGCTGCTCTGTAGCCCCTCCTAGCTCAGTTTGTATGTACAGCCAGGATTAACCCTTCCCAGGTGGAGAATCAGGCACTTGCTCTTGTTAAATTTCATATGGTTTGATGGTTGCCCAGCTCTCTCTGTAAGGACTCTCTACCCTTGAGGAAGTCCACAGCTCCTCCTAATGCAAGCTTAATGTGCATTGGATTCCTGTCTCCAGATAATTTATAAATTGATATTTATAACTGATCCAATGGATTCTGGACTTGTCTAACTGTGCACTGACCAGTTTATCTAGAGCGACTGTGAGAGACAGTATCAAAAGCTTTGATGAAATCCAAAACCACCACAAGCACCAGCTTCTTTTGGTAAAAGAGATGACTGATCTTGCCATAAAAGGAAATTAAGCAGGTCAAGCAGGACTTTCCCCTCATGAACCCATGCTAGATACAACCAATGACTGCATTGCCTCTCAAGTGTTTTTCAGTAACTCCCAGGATAGTCTTCTTCATAACTTTACTGGGCACTGAAGTGAGATTGACAGTTCTGTCATTACCAGGGTCTCCCTTCTTACCCTTCTTGAAAACTGGGACAACACTTGCCAGCTTCCAGCCCACTGGGACCTCTTTAGACTTCCAAGGCCAGTGAAAAATAATGGAGAGATGTCCTGCCATGACATCGTCCAGGTCTTTCAGCACCCTCAAATGAATCCCATGGAGTCTCATAGATTTATGCACATCCAGTTGGAGCAGCAAGTCTCAAATATTGGGTTTGTACAACTTCATGTTATATTTGGCTTCTTGTGGTGGTTGTCATGCACTTTATCCAAAAGAGTGCTTCTCAGATGGGGCAAGTACCAGGGTCCCATTCAAACAAGCAAGCTCTGAAGACCCCACTTGCCCTCACTCTGAGGACCACTTGTACCACCATCCCCCTTTCCTGCCCCAGCAGCTGTTGCTGCCTGGTGCCTTTGTGTGGTGACCCCAAGGAGAGGAAGAAAGGGTGGGGTGAGCTCTGCTTATGATCATCTGAGGTGCAGCAATTTCCTCAACAAAGAGAGGAAAGCTGTGGCTGAGCAGTGCAGCCCTGGCTGTCCTGACCCTCACACACTTCATCCTTTCTCTGCTGCCTTGGCAGTGAGCTCCCCAACCTCTGTGTTCAAAAGGTGGCCCAAGGATGGATGTGGCAGAACAAACAGCCAACGTTTAGTTACACGTAGAGGTAAAAAGATCCAACACAATTCTCTTTTAACTAAGCTACTATCAATTAACTGTAGGGAGGGGGCAAAAAAATCTCAAGCTCTTAGAGGTAACAGATAAAATTAAATCCTTTCTACAGGAGGTCACTAAAACGTAATTGGTACTGAACCATTGTGAGTCACAGGACAGTCACCAAGATTGTAGGAAGAGATTTTTTTCCTTGTCCTGGGGAGCAACAACAAATTAAAAAAAAAATCAGAATAGTATTCATGAACCCCTCTAGAGTTTTCTGCCTCTCTTCTGTACCCCCACAAAACCTCTGACAAGATTTGCCAGCTAGTTTCTCACCTGGGTTTGATTGTCCATAAAAAAAAAAATAAGAAAAAAACCCCCAAAAGCCAGCTGCCCAGCACAAACATCACCATTATAATCACAGCCTGGATGAAAACAATAAAAACACCAAAACCACCACCAAAAAACCCCAGACTGGTTCTTTCAGCAGTAGGAAAAAAAAGCATTTCAGCTGTCTTCTTGTCAAGTCAGGATTAGACCCTGGTCCTGCAGCTCCCGAGTTCCACAAACAAGTTTTTCTGACACTCTTGACTGGTGATGAGAGGGACCATATTTTATCCACCAGCACCCTGATGCTGTAAGATCTCTGTGCCCTACATTTTTATCTATCGAGGGCTCATCATCTAATGTTTTCAAGGAAAAAATGAAGCTCAATGATGAGAAGAAAAAGATAGCATAGAGCAGCTGCAGCCATAATTGGCTGAAGGGCTAACAAATGACCTAATATTCTTCTAGCTAGGATTTATCCAGCTGCTCACTGCTCTGATTAAACACAACTAATCCATCAGATGAAAATAGCTGCGCTGGTTCAAGAAATAAACTTACCTGTTTCTTAATTTTTCTTTAATTTTATTATTAGAAGATAGAGCTCCACTTCTCTAATGTTTATTCTGCATTATTCATGGATAATTTTATAAATTAACACAGAAACCTACTTCCATAGAGCTCTTATGAAGTTGCTGCTTCTGACCTTTATTTAAAGCTGTGAATTAAAACAAAGCACAAGATGACCCACTAAAACTCCCAGACTTCTCTATCAGTGGATGCATTTCATGTAAGCTACAGAATCTTTTTAGTATTTGACCTCTGAAATAGGAAGCTACCACAGTTATAATTTGCATTTGATTAATCACAATATATACGTTCCATTGTTCCCCTTCTGATAAATGCTTTGCTTTCCAAGATAAATATGCTCTATTAAATTGTAATCAATATGATTTTTTGAAGCAATTTTGTCCACGTCATCAGAAATAATATAAAAGGAACGCTAAAAATGACTGAGCCTTTGACTGCCCTTACATTATTTCAGTTCTTTCTCCTCATTCAGCTTCTGAGCACCCTGCCCTTAAATCCTGGCTAGCAGACAGGATCCCTTTGCCCCTGACCACCTCGGTGTGAGCCCACCAGCCACAGACCACCCCCTTGTGATGTTCTGCTACCGCAGCCATGGAGCATTTTCCAGCTCATCACCACCTTTGTCTCAGCCTTTCTCATACTGAAGGGAATAATCATTCAAAGCCTTGAATGTGTTGCTACCAAAAGTACCAAAACCTTTAGTACCAAGCAGTGTGCTGTGGTATGTTGTACACCTTTGGCTAATGTCACTGTGCTTCAGTGAACATTGTGAGCCTACTCCTAGCAAACAGCACTTGATCTGCTACTGAGTTCTGCTAGCAAAATACATATTAAAAAAAGAAAAAAGGGAGAGAGAGAAAGGGAGAAAGCAACACTACAGGACCTTCCACTTAGAGGAGAAACTCGTTATGAATCCACTTAATGAGCAGCATTCCTTTCCCAGCAGCATTCATAAAGGACCATTTCCAACAGCGCATGTCTTTTTGCACTGAAATACATGACAAATCTCCCCTATAATGAAGTCATTCGTGAGCTTAGCATGCATGCAAACAACAGATATTCCCTGTGGCAGCATTTTTTTTCCCCCATTGCTTAAGTGACCTCCATCAATCTCATGTTTCACTCCTGCTCCATATGGTTGAGGTCATGTTTCAAGATCTTGCATCCCACCAGTGTAGAGATTGCTGGGGCTTCAGTTCTGGGACAGCTTCAATCTTGAAACCAGGAAAGAAAATGGAAATGCTGGAAAGCTCTTCAGAGGGGACTGCTGCAATGAACCCTTAAAAGAAATAGAAGGCCAAAGATGGATGGGTTTACAAAACCAAGATTCAACTTTCCAGTCTCTCTTCACTTGTGATACACGATGAGATTTAGCTACCAGAGAAATGAACAGTAGTCAAGGCTCTGATGTGATCTGTATCTTACCAGAGAGCAACACCCAAAATAGCACTTACAAGATCTAATGGGCCACATAAAAGACCAGATTTTGGTGGAGCACTGTTTGCTGGAGCACTGACAAAAGGTGTTGTGTATGTCAAGTGCAAGTCAATGTTGTTGCTGAAAGAGCTGTGTGTGTGTGTGTATATACATGGTCCTCTAGCAGGAAACTTCAGCAGCCCACTGTCTCACCTGAGGGACCCAACCACCAGCCACGGGGTCATGTCAGCATGCCTGACATTGGTCCTTAACTCCCCCTGGCCTCTGGGAGCCCCTCGGGATGGAGCCCTCCTGGAGGAGCCAGCAGCAGTGCCAGGGAACGGGGCTCTCTGTAAGGCTCTGAAAAGCTGCTCAAAAAAGGAATATTGAGGCTTTTGCTGTCATACAAAACAGGCTCATACAATTGTGATCATTAAAAAAACCCTCCTCAGTCAAATAAAGCAGGGAAAAAAAAACTCTGAAGGTTTTAGTAAACACATCTGAATTTGCCATCTTAGATAACTAAGTACCACGATAAAGTGCCAGGCAGAGACTAATACATACTTACATGCTACTAATTTCCTGGTTTTAATAAATCCAATATAATAAAATTGACAGATGCTGTTTTACCTACTCAAGTGATTCATGAAGGGCCTGAAACTGTAACACTGCAACAAGATATGCCATCTGTGCTAGGGTTTGTTGTTTTTTTTTTTTTAAATAAGAACTGACTGGCCAATGAGTGGTGACAGCAGATGATTTGCCTAGCACAAAAGAAAAAGCTTGAAACCTTTACCTATAGAGGTAAGGCTGTTATTTTGCAAATGCTGAAAAGAAAGAAAAATAAATCAAAGGAATAATTGAGACTTAAAACAAAATTAGATTTTTTTTTTCATGTTTCCTTTTAAAATTATGTTAATTGGCATGCATTTTTAATGACAACATTAGCAGCAAGTAATAAGAAGTCAGCAGGATCTACACATGGATAAATAACAACACACTAATGATAATTACATAAACCTTCTGTGTAGTGACATGTGGGTCAGGAATTGAATTTGCACTCTCAAATTAAATCATCTATCAGGTTCCCACATCATCAATGACAAATTGTCACTGGTAGGTTTCATTCTCCCCTGCTCAGAGTAATCTCATCGTTCTGTTTGTTAACATCCAGTAAAAGATCAGCTTTCAAGGCCAAATTTTGACACCTAATGGCAGTCAGCAGGCATGT